>NW_028135416.1:0-175925 GCF_964662115.1 Mustela nivalis
GCCTTCGGCTCAGGTCATGATCCCAGAATCCTTGGATCGAGTCCCACATCGGGCCCTCAGCTCATCAGGGAGCCTGCTTCCCCCCTCTCACTCTGCCTGACCCTGCCTACTTGTGATCTCTGTCAAGGAAATAAATAAAATCTTTTATAAAAAAATTTTAAAAAATAACGTGTCATGTCTGGAATCAGGAGCATATGGAAAAAAATAATATCTGAGGACAATACTTCTGCCATGTTTTGTGCCTTGTTAATATTTTTAAACAGTCAGGCAACTTTTAGCTTTATTGAAATACCTACTAAGAGACTAGCAGTGCCTTTTGGAGCCCTATGACTATGAAAATTAATTGCAAATATTCAAAATGTTTAGTATGGTGTCACTATTTAGGGCCACCACCAAGCATGTTTCAGAAGTAAGCATAACTGTTACTCTTCTGTAAGGCAAAAGGGCATGTTTTCAGGAGTTCCATCTGCTGTACCAGGAAGTGAATCAAGTAATGAATTTTGTCTATAAAATAATTCACTTTTCAATTTAACATTCCTCATTCCACATTATAATAATAAAAACTAGGAGGAGACTAAAACAAACAAACAACTACAACTACAACAACCAGCTTTTCCTTCAGTGGAAAAGTAAATAGAACCTTATGAGTAGCCTGAAATTTATTTTTAAATATTTTTAAGATAAGCGTTTTTGTTAGAAAACCATATATTTTATATAGCTACGAAATAACAGGCAAAGTTTTATTAACGTCTAAAAAGTCTAGTTACTTCTATTTATCTATTAACTCATCTCTTTATGAAGTAGAACATGATCACACCTATTGTATCTACCCAAGTTTGTATGCTTTGGTTATTTTATGTTTGCTATTTCCTTGCTTAATTTTTACAATATTTGATACTTAATAGTATCTTTAAGTCCATCTACGGTTTCACAGAATTTGTTTGAACTTCATAAATATGTACAATACTTTTTGCACGTTGATTAAAAATTACGAGATATGGGGGCTCCTGGGTGGCTCAGTGGTTTAGGCCTCTGCCTTCGGCTCAGGTCATGATTTCAGGGTCCTAGGATGGAGCCCCACATCGGGCTCTCTGCTCAGCGGGGAGCCTGCTCCCCCACCCCTCTCTCTGCCTGCCTCTCTACCTACTTTTGATCTGTCAAATGGGTAAATAAGATCTTTCAAAAAAGATTCACTAGGTGTGAAATACACCGAGGCTATGGGAAGGAAAATGATTTCACCTGATCTGACTAGGAAGTGGTTGAAGCCTGAATTAAAGTGCTACAAAAAGAGTCAAGACCTGGGAAATATATGGGTAAAAAATCCCTAGAAAAACAGCAATAATAACGGGCTGCTCTGTATTGAAGCAGATCCTGCGGTAGGCAAAGAAGAGCTGGTTTTAGCCAGAGGATGATCTCCGTTTGTCTTCATGATCTGGCATTTCCTGCAAGCCAGGCATGGGGCTCTGCACTAGAGCTGCAAATGCTGGCGGGCCCTCACTGTCCCTTTTCTCTTCTCAGGGGGACAATGGGCATGTCCATGGTGCAGTGTGACAGGTTTTACCACAGGGAGATAAAAGACTGCCAAGGGTAGGTTGGAGCTGGGAAAAGGCACTTAGGAACAGATTTTGAGGGGAGGTGATAGACAAGGGCAAAGCGAAGAATGGGGATGAGTGTGTCACTTTCAAAGTGCCAGGAGGCAGCACAGTGCATTCGGGAATCTACAGCAAGTTCAGGACAACGGGCAGCTGATCTGGCAGCATCACCTGGGGATGGAGGCTGAGCCCCGGGGTTAACACTGGGGGTGAGCTGGTTTGTATACTATGCCGAGAAGGTGAGGTACTACACTGTGGGGGCACAGGGAGCTACCGGAGGATTTCAAAAATCAGAATCGTAACCATAATAGAGTATTTAAATGCAACCTAGCTTTCATCAAGGGTAAGATGCACTATAGTTTATGTTCGACTAAGAAAGAGAAATGCTGTCAGTTAAACTAGGATATGTCATCAAGTGCAAGAGTTATTAGAATGGGGGGGGGAGGACAAATCTTAGAACAAGTAAACTGTGGTACTAGAATAATTAAGAAAGGTCGAACACTTGGATCAACTAAAAAAGTGATTATTGCTTACCATGTGCCCCAAACTATATTAAGTCTTAGAACAAGAGACGATTTCATCTTGATGCCCCGCAGCTGGTAGACCCAAGGTACAGAGGGCAGTAGCCAACAACAAGCAGGCCCCAAGTGCCATGTGCAGACTCTAAGAGCAACTGCCTTTGAGAGAGGAAACGGTTGAGAGTGGGCTTTCTGAGGAAGAGAATTACTAGCTGGGAAAGTAGGAAAATTGACACAGAATCAGAATTGATGCCCCTACGTGACAGAGTTGGTGAAACTTCCCTTCTCAGAGATCTTGAGGCTCCTCAGAAATGTATTCCTCATTTTGGACGGAACATTCAGGATAAATATGATCTGTTCGAGTTCCAGGTTCTCTCATCAGGTCTGTTTCTTAGGATTCACTGGCACAAGATAAGGGTTTTGATAGTCCAGGGTAAATCCTGACAAAAGCAAAGCACGTTATCTATGAAAAACTAACCACTCAGAAAAGAACAACAGATATAAGGCCAGGCCGACCAGACCCTGCAGGATAGGTAAGGTTGGTCCGGCAACAGGGGTAGAGGGGAAGTGCCCATCCTCTGCTAGAAGAGCTAGAGAAGACCCCTTCCGGAGAGACCACCAGGAGAGGAGAGCAGTAGGTGCTGATGATGAAGAATATTTTAATCAGCAGAGAAGGTGAAAATGACAAAGTTCCAGGATCAGAGTAAACATATGGGATTAAAAAATAAAAATTAAAAAAAAAATTTTTTTTGAAAGGACTTTTTTTTTAAAGGACTTTAAACAAAAGTCCTTTTTAAGAGACAGTTGGCTGTTTAAACCAAAAGTACAACTCACTGAGAGAATCGCCGCATTATTTATTGGGGTAGAAAGGACCTGGAATGTAGAAAGACCCATTCTGCAGAGGAAAAAATAGAATCACTAGCAGTCCTCATGCCTTGCACAGCCAGTGGCTAGAATCCCTGCCTCATGAGACCCTGTGCTAGAAGGCCGCTAGAACCATCTCAACTATGTTCGTCTTTCTTGGAAGCCAACAAGTCTTTGCCCAGTTAAGAGCACGGTAACAATCAGTCACGTTATGTTATAATGATTGTCGGTATCTTTAAAAGCCTTGTCAAGTTCCTTTTTGAGTAACCCTTACCCCACCCTTAGAGAAAGGGTGTGGTTCACCTCTTTGAAATACCTCATTGTTGTTTCACATTTACAATAGCCAAAAAAAAAAAAAAAAAAAAGCTTTTTATTAACAAAGTGTTCAGAAGGGGGCGCCACTGTAAACAATGAGAGTTTTCGCTGCCCTGACAGTTTTGTTGCAGAAACAGCAGAAAGCACTCAGGTCAGACAGAGCCATGGGCTGGAGGGATTTTTAAAATTACAAAAACCGAACCAAATCAAACCAAAACAAAAATCAAAACCAATGTCCAAGATTTCAAGTTTGCTACTAAAGGTATGACATTCTCCTAGGACATGCGAGTGACTTGATCAATATATTTATATATTTATATTTGAAGAAGAAGGAACTATTTGATGCAGCAAAACCATAGTGCAAGGACCAATGCCGCGCTTCCCAGAGAACCCCAAGCTCTTTTTCTAGAATGGCCATATGCGTATGCATCAGGCGTCCTCTTTTCACTCCCTTTGTGGATCCCCTACCATGGAGGTCATGTAATAACCAATAACCAAAAAAGAAACAAAAAACCAAAACATCCAGGTCTGAGTGATTCGTGGGTGCCATCATGCAATGGCGGACCCTGCCTGGAGAGGAGGAGACTGCTTAAACAGATCGCGGGCAAGCATCTCAGCCCAGGCCTGTGCTGGGGAAGCTGGTTCCCGGCTTTGGGCACAATCAGGAAGCCAGCGAAGTGACCCGAGAGTGCACCCGGGGTTTAGGGCTGATGATCTTTTTGCAGCCAGGTAGCAGGTGGACACCCGCTCGGGGAGCCAGGCTAGGAGGCCGCTCAGCGCTGGCGCTGGCCACCCTCGCAAGCCCCCCGGGCTTTCCCGGTGCCCGTGCCCCGGGCCCGCGCCTCAGGACGGAGGGGGAGGTGGGCGAGGGCGTGGGCGGTCCGGAGAAGGGGCTTTGCTAATTGCAGAATCCGGGAGTGAGCTCGAGGAGGAGGACGCAGCGGAGAGTCTGAGAGGAGGTGGAGGAGCTGGCGGAGGAGGGGCGCAGCTCCGCTGTGCTCTGCTGCAGCCCAGTCCGCACTGCAGGACACCCGCACTCCCGCGCTCCAGCCCAGCTCCTGAGGCCGCACTGTCCCGCTCCCACGGCCCGCTGCCCCGCCCTGCCCCATGGCTTCTCAGGACGACCCTCTGCCAGCAGGTAAAGTGACACCGCGCTGCGCCCTCACCTGGAGCAGAAAGCGCGGGCCGCGAGCTCGCGGGGGTGTCGGGACCCAGCCTCCCGCGACCCCCGGGGCAGCGGGACCACCCCGGACGACGCGCCACACCCGGGTCCCCACGGGGTCGGGCCGGGGATGGAGCCAGGCGAGGTGCCCCCCCCAGCGAGCGCAATAGCCCCCTTCGTTTGGCACCTTCACGCGCGTGTGCCGAGGACCCCCTTCCCTCGTCCCGAGCTGTGGCCCCGCCACTTTTGTACTGGACTTGGGATCCCAGGTAGAAACTAGTCCCTCAGACCTCCCTGGCAGCAAGGAGCACAGGGAGGCATTCTCAGTTTTTCCGCCGCCCCTCCCCCCTCCTCCCCTGGCTCCTCCTCTCTCCACATTCACAAGCCTTCTGGCCTCCCTTTCCTCTCCTCATTGTCACTTTTATTAAATGGTTTTGTTCTGCATGTTGACCCGCAGAGCGATTTCATGAATGAATATACATACAGGAAACTGAGTCGGAGCCCACCTGTGGAGGCCTTTCATTAGAATGGTCTCTGGTTCTAGCCTCAGTTCAGAATACTGCCTGTACCTGAGGACAGAGTCCAGATGTTTCTTTCATCTCTGACTTGAATTTGAAATATATACCATTCATTTGTTGATGGGCATCTAGGTTCTTTCCATAGTTTGGCTATTGTGGATATTGCTGCTATCAACATTTGGTGCACGTGCCCCTTTGGATCATATAGTAGTCTTCTTTACCTCTATCAGAACCCCAGGAAGCTTTATTTATTTATTTACTCACATAAACGGGTGATCCAACACAACTTTTTTTGATGTTCAAATGTATTATAATGTCTTACCGCTTAACACTATGCTTACTGCTCTCTTTCACTGTCTGACTAAATCCTCATCATCACTATGCCATTTAATCAGAAAGAACATTTGAACTCAGAATTCTCTCCATATCAGGGAATGAAGACTCCACCCTTCTGTTTGTGCAGGTAAAATAAATGTTGATATTGTCTGTCCTGCACATACCCCATCCTGTTCACCAGAATATTCACCATCAAAATAGATACAAAATAAAAACCATACCTCACCACTTCTATTACCACCCAGTATGCTAAAAACACCATCATATGTTCCTGAATTATTGACTTGATGGATAACCCCACTTCCACAAATACTGCACTCCTTTCTCCCTGCAAATTTATTTTGGTACAGCAACTTAACCTAAAAATCAAGTCAGATGATTTTATTCTGCTGTTGAAAGTCTTTTGGTATATTCCCCTTTCATATTAAATAAAAACTGAAGGCGTTTCAATGTACTAGAGGGTCATACATCAATACGTTCTTCCTCTCTCCACCACTATGAACTCCTCATTGGCCTCCTTGTTTTTCCTCAAAAGTAACAGACCAGCTGTTCACACAAAGTCTATATACTTACTTGCTCTGCCTAGAGCAATCTTTTCCTTTAATATTTGTATAACACCCTCCTTCACTTCCTGGGTGTTTGTGCAAATGAGTAAAAAGCCTGTATTAAGTGGATATTTTAAAAGCTAAATGAATGGCTTAATAGTTGTATATAGGGGGAAAGGGAACATATTTTCCACGGTTTAGAAGTGGAGTTCTTTTATAGAGTTCTTGTACAAGCCTACACTATTGAACGATAATGGGCAGTTGTACATTCCAATTATACAATCACTTTGGTAATTTATATCCTTTTTTTGTAATTCATGACTGGACCATTTAATTCCTTAGGAGCATTATAGCATTTCAACTTTTCATGTTCAATAAACTTATTGGGGTTGCTCCCTTTTTTATTCAAATGGAGAAATAGTCATGATTTCATCTAAAGAAAGTGTTATTGATTGTGTTGTTTTCTAGGAATGAGTCGCACATGCCAGTTTAAAAGTTTTGTTAAATTCCCAAGTGTGTCACCGATAAAAGCCTTTTGGAAATTAGTAACTTGATCAAAACAGAAAAGTTATGTAACACTCAATTGTTATACTATCTTTGTTTCCATCTTGCATTGTAATAACACCCATCTTAACTCTATTTAAGACAAGTCATCGCCAGATGGCTTTCTGGCATTGATGGCATGATATGAAATCTAGTATAACTAAAAGTTTTTGGTTTTAGTAGCCTATAAATCCATTTAGAAAAATATATGTATTTGAATATAAGGTAAAGTTTTAAATTATTTGGCAATAGTAAACTAAACTTTTTTTTTTTTGTAAATTTTTATTTTCTAAAATTTCATTGAGCTCTTTTGCAATAAGAAACAAGTTACAAAAAATTAAGGTTTATTTACCCCAATTCAAAATTATTAGGAATATAATCATAGAGGTTGAAGTATTTAAAATATTGAACCCCAAATATTTTATTAGGTAAATTCGTGAATGCTGAGCATTCACTGTTAAAATATACTAATACTATTGATAGACTGGTAGAAGCCTAAAATCAAATATTTATTAAATATTTATATCCATATCTTTTCATGGCTTGGTAATTCATTTCTCTAGCATTAAATAAGATTCCATTGTTTGCATGTACTACCCTTTATTTGAACTTTCACCTATGAAAGGATATCTTGGTTGCTTCCAAGCTTTTGTCAGTAATGAATAAAACTGCTATAGACATCTTTGTGGGTATAGGTTTCATCTTCTTTGGATAAATACCAAGAACTGCTACTGCTGAATCATCTGGCAAGAATATGTTTAGTTTTGTAAGAAACTGCCAAGTTGTTTTCCATTCTTTATTCTCAATAGACATGGAAGAACATTCCTGTTGCTCCACATCCTCACCAACATTTCGTGTTCTGTTGTCAGTGTTCTGGATTCTGGGTATGTACTGGTGTCTCTTTTTTGTTTTAATTTGCATTTTCCTGATGACATATGATGTGAAGCATCTTTTTATATGCTTATTTGCCATCTGTAATATTGTCTTTTGTGAGGTATCTGCTAAGGTCTTTGGCTCATTTTTAATCAGGTTTTTCCACGATTGTTGAGTTTTAAGGGGTCTTTGTGTCTTTTTGATTAACTGTCCTTTGCCAGATGTGTATTTTGCAAATTTTTTCTCACAGTCTGTGCTTTGCCTTTTCATTCTCTTGGCATTGTTTCACAGAGTAGACATTTTTAAATTCAGTGCTTGTGCTTTTGTAGCTAAAGTTATTTCCAAAACCAAGGTCATTTAAATTTTCTTCTATATTACCTTCTACATGTTTCATGTTTAGGTTTATAATTTAATCTGAGTTAATTTTTGTGAAGAGTGTATGATATCTGCCTGGATTTATTTTATTTTATTATTTATTTTATTTTTATTTTATATTTTTACATTTAGCTTCACCATTACTCCAGAACCATTTGTTTAAAAGGTTGTATTTTGCTCTCTTGTATTGATTTGCTTTTATATTAAATATAAAATATAATTGATAATATATATTCTGTTCCTTTAATCTAGTCTTTCTGTGGTATTACAATATCTTGCTTCCAATTATCGTTATGGTATACTTTTTTTAAAGATTTTATTTATTTATTTGACAGAGAGAGAGATCACAAATAGGCAGAGAGACAGACAGAGAGAGAAATGAGGAGAAGCAGGCTCCCTGCTGAGCAGAGAGCCCAATACGGGACTTGATCCCAGGCCCCTGGGATCATGACCTGAGCCAAAGGCAGAAGCTTAACCCACTGAGCCAACCAGGCGCCCCATCCTTATGGTAAACTTTGAAGTCAGTCCTCAGTCTTTGTTCTCCTTCAACACTATGTTGACTATTGTGAGTCTTTGCCTCTCCATATAAACTTTAAAATAAGTTTGTTAATATTAAAAAAAAAAAGAACTTGATGGAGTGCATTAATTGTATAGATAAACTTGGAAACCAGTGACCTCTTGAGCTTAGCAGGAGATAGACCATGGACATCAGTTGTCACAGTGGTGCCTCTGGCAGAACCTATTGCAAATCCCTAGGCAAAATGAGACCTCAAGGATCTGAGAGAATGTCTAAGAAGTACTTGATACATCCCTTGGGTATGGTTTATTAAGTGTCCACCTGTCTGAAAGCTGGGGAATCTAGATAAGGGAGGGAAAATTAGTTATGATAAAACATATCAACAAACATGAATAAATGTTGTAAAACTAATTGTCATGGCTCATATACAATATGCCCAACAGAGGGACCATCAAAAGGAAAGCATCAGTTATGTTTATTGTGAAATGTTTTATTCAAAATAAAGCAATGAGAGGGGAAGACACAATGAGAAAATTACCATTTTTTAAATGGTAACCTTCTTACAAAATGGAATAGGGTTTATATTCTAAGTAGTATATTGAAAAGTAAAACATTGGGGTGCCTGGGTGGCTCAGTGGTTTGGGCTGCTGCCTTCGGCTTGGGTCATGATCTCAGGGTCCTGGAATTGAGCCCTGCATCGGGCTCTCTGCTCTGCAGGAAGCCTGCTTCTCTCTCCCTCTCTCTCTGCCTGTCTCTCTGCCGACTTGTGATCTCTGTCTGTCAAATAAATAAATAAAATCTTTTTTAAAAAAAGAAAAGAAAGGTAAAACATTAAAAAATGAAATTTAAATTTAAAAAAATTATGTAATTTTTAAAAAAGGTTAAAAAGAGCAGAACCATTTTTCTTATAACTGGAAAATACATTCTATATATATCTATCAAAAATAACTTGTCGGGTTCCTGGGTGGCTTGTGGGTTAAGCCGCTGCCTTCAGCTCAGGTCATGATCTCAGGGTCCTGGGATGGAGCCCCACATTGGGCTCTCTGCTCAACGGGGAGCCTGCTACCTCCTCTCTCTCTTTGCCTGCCTCTCTGCCTACTTGTAATCTCTCTCTCTGTCAAATAAGTAAATAAAATCTTTAAAAAAAAAAAACTTGTCATGGGGGCACCTGGGTGGCTCAGTGGGTTAAAGCCTCTGCCTTCGGCTCAGGTCATGATCCCAGAATCCTTGGATCGAGTCCCACATCGGGCCCTCAGCTCATCAGGGAGCCTGCTTCCCCCCTCTCACTCTGCCTGACCCTGCCTACTTGTGATCTCTGTCAAGGAAATAAATAAAATCTTTTATAAAAAAATTTTAAAAAATAACGTGTCATGTCTGGAATCAGGAGCATATGGAAAAAAATAATATCTGAGGACAATACTTCTGCCATGTTTTGTGCCTTGTTAATATTTTTAAACTGTCAGGCAACTTTTAGCTTTATTGAAATACCTACTAAGAGACTAGCAGTGCCTTTTGGAGCCCTATGACTATGAAAATTAATTGCAAATATTCAAAATGTTTAGTATGGTGTCACTATTTAGGGCCACCACCAAGCATGTTTCAGAAGTAAGCATAACTGTTACTCTTCTGTAAGGCAAAAGGGCATGTTTTCAGGAGTTCCATCTGCTGTACCAGGAAGTGAATCAAGTAATGAATTTTGTCTATAAAATAATTCACTTTTCAATTTAACATTCCTCATTCCACATTATAATAATAAAAACTAGGAGGAGACTAAAACAAACAAACAACTACAACTACAACAACCAGCTTTTCCTTCAGTGGAAAAGTAAATAGAACCTTATGAGTAGCCTGAAATTTATTTTTAAATATTTTTAAGATAAGCGTTTTTGTTAGAAAACCATATATTTTATATAGCTACGAAATAACAGGCAAAGTTTTATTAACGTCTAAAAAGTCTAGTTACTTCTATTTATCTATTAACTCATCTCTTTATGAAGTAGAACATGATCACACCTATTGTATCTACCCAAGTTTGTATGCTTTGGTTATTTTATGTTTGCTATTTCCTTGCTTAATTTTTACAATATTTGATACTTAATAGTATCTTTAAGTCCATCTACGGTTTCACAGAATTTGTTTGAACTTCATAAATATGTACAATACTTTTTGCACGTTGATTAAAAATTACGAGATATGGGGGCTCCTGGGTGGCTCAGTGGTTTAGGCCTCTGCCTTCGGCTCAGGTCATGATTTCAGGGTCCTAGGATGGAGCCCCACATCGGGCTCTCTGCTCAGCGGGGAGCCTGCTCCCCCACCCCTCTCTCTGCCTGCCTCTCTACCTACTTGTGATCTGTCAAATGGGTAAATAAGATCTTTCAAAAAAGATTCACTAGGTGTGAAATACACCGAGGCTATGGGAAGGAAAATGATTTCACCTGATCTGACTAGGAAGTGGTTGAAGCCTGAATTAAAGTGCTACAAAAAGAGTCAAGACCTGGGAAATATATGGGTAAAAAATCCCTAGAAAAACAGCAATAATAACGGGCTGCTCTGTATTGAAGCAGATCCTGCGGTAGGCAAAGAAGAGCTGGTTTTAGCCAGAGGATGATCTCCGTTTGTCTTCATGATCTGGCATTTCCTGCAAGCCAGGCATGGGGCTCTGCACTAGAGCTGCAAATGCTGGCGGGCCCTCACTGTCCCTTTTCTCTTCTCAGGGGGACAATGGGCATGTCCATGGTGCAGTGTGACAGGTTTTACCACAGGGAGATAAAAGACTGCCAAGGGTAGGTTGGAGCTGGGAAAAGGCACTTAGGAACAGATTTTGAGGGGAGGTGATAGACAAGGGCAAAGCGAAGAATGGGGATGAGTGTGTCACTTTCAAAGTGCCAGGAGGCAGCACAGTGCATTCGGGAATCTACAGCAAGTTCAGGACAACGGGCAGCTGATCTGGCAGCATCACCTGGGGATGGAGGCTGAGCCCCGGGGTTAACACTGGGGGTGAGCTGGTTTGTATACTATGCCGAGAAGGTGAGGTACTACACTGTGGGGGCACAGGGAGCTACCGGAGGATTTCAAAAATCAGAATCGTAACCATAATAGAGTATTTAAATGCAACCTAGCTTTCATCAAGGGTAAGATGCACTATAGTTTATGTTCGACTAAGAAAGAGAAATGCTGTCAGTTAAACTAGGATATGTCATCAAGTGCAAGAGTTATTAGAATGGGGGGGGGGAGGACAAATCTTAGAACAAGTAAACTGTGGTACTAGAATAATTAAGAAAGGTCGAACACTTGGATCAACTAAAAAAGTGATTATTGCTTACCATGTGCCCCAAACTATATTAAGTCTTAGAACAAGAGACGATTTCATCTTGATGCCCCGCAGCTGGTAGACCCAAGGTACAGAGGGCAGTAGCCAACAACAAGCAGGCCCCAAGTGCCATGTGCAGACTCTAAGAGCAACTGCCTTTGAGAGAGGAAACGGTTGAGAGTGGGCTTTCTGAGGAAGAGAATTACTAGCTGGGAAAGTAGGAAAATTGACACAGAATCAGAATTGATGCCCCTACGTGACAGAGTTGGTGAAACTTCCCTTCTCAGAGATCTTGAGGCTCCTCAGAAATGTATTCCTCATTTTGGACGGAACATTCAGGATAAATATGATCTGTTCGAGTTCCAGGTTCTCTCATCAGGTCTGTTTCTTAGGATTCACTGGCACAAGATAAGGGTTTTGATAGTCCAGGGTAAATCCTGACAAAAGCAAAGCACGTTATCTATGAAAAACTAACCACTCAGAAAAGAACAACAGATATAAGGCCAGGCCGACCAGACCCTGCAGGATAGGTAAGGTTGGTCCGGCAACAGGGGTAGAGGGGAAGTGCCCATCCTCTGCTAGAAGAGCTAGAGAAGACCCCTTCCGGAGAGACCACCAGGAGAGGAGAGCAGTAGGTGCTGATGATGAAGAATATTTTAATCAGCAGAGAAGGTGAAAATGACAAAGTTCCAGGATCAGAGTAAACATATGGGATTAAAAAATAAAAATTAAAAAAAAAATTTTTTTTGAAAGGACTTTTTTTTTAAAGGACTTTAAACAAAAGTCCTTTTTAAGAGACAGTTGGCTGTTTAAACCAAAAGTACAACTCACTGAGAGAATCGCCGCATTATTTATTGGGGTAGAAAGGACCTGGAATGTAGAAAGACCCATTCTGCAGAGGAAAAAATAGAATCACTAGCAGTCCTCATGCCTTGCACAGCCAGTGGCTAGAATCCCTGCCTCATGAGACCCTGTGCTAGAAGGCCGCTAGAACCATCTCAACTATGTTCGTCTTTCTTGGAAGCCAACAAGTCTTTGCCCAGTTAAGAGCACGGTAACAATCAGTCACGTTATGTTATAATGATTGTCGGTATCTTTAAAAGCCTTGTCAAGTTCCTTTTTGAGTAACCCTTACCCCACCCTTAGAGAAAGGGTGTGGTTCACCTCTTTGAAATACCTCATTGTTGTTTCACATTTACAATAGCCAAAAAAAAAAAAAAAAAAAAGCTTTTTATTAACAAAGTGTTCAGAAGGGGGCGCCACTGTAAACAATGAGAGTTTTCGCTGCCCTGACAGTTTTGTTGCAGAAACAGCAGAAAGCACTCAGGTCAGACAGAGCCATGGGCTGGAGGGATTTTTAAAATTACAAAAACCGAACCAAATCAAACCAAAACAAAAATCAAAACCAATGTCCAAGATTTCAAGTTTGCTACTAAAGGTATGACATTCTCCTAGGACATGCGAGTGACTTGATCAATATATTTATATATTTATATTTGAAGAAGAAGGAACTATTTGATGCAGCAAAACCATAGTGCAAGGACCAATGCCGCGCTTCCCAGAGAACCCCAAGCTCTTTTTCTAGAATGGCCATATGCGTATGCATCAGGCGTCCTCTTTTCACTCCCTTTGTGGATCCCCTACCATGGAGGTCATGTAATAACCAATAACCAAAAAAGAAACAAAAAACCAAAACATCCAGGTCTGAGTGATTCGTGGGTGCCATCATGCAATGGCGGACCCTGCCTGGAGAGGAGGAGACTGCTTAAACAGATCGCGGGCAAGCATCTCAGCCCAGGCCTGTGCTGGGGAAGCTGGTTCCCGGCTTTGGGCACAATCAGGAAGCCAGCGAAGTGACCCGAGAGTGCACCCGGGGTTTAGGGCTGATGATCTTTTTGCAGCCAGGTAGCAGGTGGACACCCGCTCGGGGAGCCAGGCTAGGAGGCCGCTCAGCGCTGGCGCTGGCCACCCTCGCAAGCCCCCCGGGCTTTCCCGGTGCCCGTGCCCCGGGCCCGCGCCTCAGGACGGAGGGGGAGGTGGGCGAGGGCGTGGGCGGTCCGGAGAAGGGGCTTTGCTAATTGCAGAATCCGGGAGTGAGCTCGAGGAGGAGGACGCAGCGGAGAGTCTGAGAGGAGGTGGAGGAGCTGGCGGAGGAGGGGCGCAGCTCCGCTGTGCTCTGCTGCAGCCCAGTCCGCACTGCAGGACACCCGCACTCCCGCGCTCCAGCCCAGCTCCTGAGGCCGCACTGTCCCGCTCCCACGGCCCGCTGCCCCGCCCTGCCCCATGGCTTCTCAGGACGACCCTCTGCCAGCAGGTAAAGTGACACCGCGCTGCGCCCTCACCTGGAGCAGAAAGCGCGGGCCGCGAGCTCGCGGGGGTGTCGGGACCCAGCCTCCCGCGACCCCCGGGGCAGCGGGACCACCCCGGACGACGCGCCACACCCGGGTCCCCACGGGGTCGGGCCGGGGATGGAGCCAGGCGAGGTGCCCCCCCCAGCGAGCGCAATAGCCCCCTTCGTTTGGCACCTTCACGCGCGTGTGCCGAGGACCCCCTTCCCTCGTCCCGAGCTGTGGCCCCGCCACTTTTGTACTGGACTTGGGATCCCAGGTAGAAACTAGTCCCTCAGACCTCCCTGGCAGCAAGGAGCACAGGGAGGCATTCTCAGTTTTTCCGCCGCCCCTCCCCCCTCCTCCCCTGGCTCCTCCTCTCTCCACATTCACAAGCCTTCTGGCCTCCCTTTCCTCTCCTCATTGTCACTTTTATTAAATGGTTTTGTTCTGCATGTTGACCCGCAGAGCGATTTCATGAATGAATATACATACAGGAAACTGAGTCGGAGCCCACCTGTGGAGGCCTTTCATTAGAATGGTCTCTGGTTCTAGCCTCAGTTCAGAATACTGCCTGTACCTGAGGACAGAGTCCAGATGTTTCTTTCATCTCTGACTTGAATTTGAAATATATACCATTCATTTGTTGATGGGCATCTAGGTTCTTTCCATAGTTTGGCTATTGTGGATATTGCTGCTATCAACATTTGGTGCACGTGCCCCTTTGGATCATATAGTAGTCTTCTTTACCTCTATCAGAACCCCAGGAAGCTTTATTTATTTATTTACTCACATAAACGGGTGATCCAACACAACTTTTTTTGATGTTCAAATGTATTATAATGTCTTACCGCTTAACACTATGCTTACTGCTCTCTTTCACTGTCTGACTAAATCCTCATCATCACTATGCCATTTAATCAGAAAGAACATTTGAACTCAGAATTCTCTCCATATCAGGGAATGAAGACTCCACCCTTCTGTTTGTGCAGGTAAAATAAATGTTGATATTGTCTGTCCTGCACATACCCCATCCTGTTCACCAGAATATTCACCATCAAAATAGATACAAAATAAAAACCATACCTCACCACTTCTATTACCACCCAGTATGCTAAAAACACCATCATATGTTCCTGAATTATTGACTTGATGGATAACCCCACTTCCACAAATACTGCACTCCTTTCTCCCTGCAAATTTATTTTGGTACAGCAACTTAACCTAAAAATCAAGTCAGATGATTTTATTCTGCTGTTGAAAGTCTTTTGGTATATTCCCCTTTCATATTAAATAAAAACTGAAGGCGTTTCAATGTACTAGAGGGTCATACATCAATACGTTCTTCCTCTCTCCACCACTATGAACTCCTCATTGGCCTCCTTGTTTTTCCTCAAAAGTAACAGACCAGCTGTTCACACAAAGTCTATATACTTACTTGCTCTGCCTAGAGCAATCTTTTCCTTTAATATTTGTATAACACCCTCCTTCACTTCCTGGGTGTTTGTGCAAATGAGTAAAAAGCCTGTATTAAGTGGATATTTTAAAAGCTAAATGAATGGCTTAATAGTTGTATATAGGGGGAAAGGGAACATATTTTCCACGGTTTAGAAGTGGAGTTCTTTTATAGAGTTCTTGTACAAGCCTACACTATTGAACGATAATGGGCAGTTGTACATTCCAATTATACAATCACTTTGGTAATTTATATCCTTTTTTTGTAATTCATGACTGGACCATTTAATTCCTTAGGAGCATTATAGCATTTCAACTTTTCATGTTCAATAAACTTATTGGGGTTGCTCCCTTTTTTATTCAAATGGAGAAATAGTCATGATTTCATCTAAAGAAAGTGTTATTGATTGTGTTGTTTTCTAGGAATGAGTCGCACATGCCAGTTTAAAAGTTTTGTTAAATTCCCAAGTGTGTCACCGATAAAAGCCTTTTGGAAATTAGTAACTTGATCAAAACAGAAAAGTTATGTAACACTCAATTGTTATACTATCTTTGTTTCCATCTTGCATTGTAATAACACCCATCTTAACTCTATTTAAGACAAGTCATCGCCAGATGGCTTTCTGGCATTGATGGCATGATATGAAATCTAGTATAACTAAAAGTTTTTGGTTTTAGTAGCCTATAAATCCATTTAGAAAAATATATGTATTTGAATATAAGGTAAAGTTTTAAATTATTTGGCAATAGTAAACTAAACTTTTTTTTTTTTGTAAATTTTTATTTTCTAAAATTTCATTGAGCTCTTTTGCAATAAGAAACAAGTTACAAAAAATTAAGGTTTATTTACCCCAATTCAAAATTATTAGGAATATAATCATAGAGGTTGAAGTATTTAAAATATTGAACCCCAAATATTTTATTAGGTAAATTCGTGAATGCTGAGCATTCACTGTTAAAATATACTAATACTATTGATAGACTGGTAGAAGCCTAAAATCAAATATTTATTAAATATTTATATCCATATCTTTTCATGGCTTGGTAATTCATTTCTCTAGCATTAAATAAGATTCCATTGTTTGCATGTACTACCCTTTATTTGAACTTTCACCTATGAAAGGATATCTTGGTTGCTTCCAAGCTTTTGTCAGTAATGAATAAAACTGCTATAGACATCTTTGTGGGTATAGGTTTCATCTTCTTTGGATAAATACCAAGAACTGCTACTGCTGAATCATCTGGCAAGAATATGTTTAGTTTTGTAAGAAACTGCCAAGTTGTTTTCCATTCTTTATTCTCAATAGACATGGAAGAACATTCCTGTTGCTCCACATCCTCACCAACATTTCGTGTTCTGTTGTCAGTGTTCTGGATTCTGGGTATGTACTGGTGTCTCTTTTTTGTTTTAATTTGCATTTTCCTGATGACATATGATGTGAAGCATCTTTTTATATGCTTATTTGCCATCTGTAATATTGTCTTTTGTGAGGTATCTGCTAAGGTCTTTGGCTCATTTTTAATCAGGTTTTTCCACGATTGTTGAGTTTTAAGGGGTCTTTGTGTCTTTTTGATTAACTGTCCTTTGCCAGATGTGTATTTTGCAAATTTTTTCTCACAGTCTGTGCTTTGCCTTTTCATTCTCTTGGCATTGTTTCACAGAGTAGACATTTTTAAATTCAGTGCTTGTGCTTTTGTAGCTAAAGTTATTTCCAAAACCAAGGTCATTTAAATTTTCTTCTATATTACCTTCTACATGTTTCATGTTTAGGTTTATAATTTAATCTGAGTTAATTTTTGTGAAGAGTGTATGATATCTGCCTGGATTTATTTTATTTTATTATTTATTTTATTTTTATTTTATATTTTTACATTTAGCTTCACCATTACTCCAGAACCATTTGTTTAAAAGGTTGTATTTTGCTCTCTTGTATTGATTTGCTTTTATATTAAATATAAAATATAATTGATAATATATATTCTGTTCCTTTAATCTAGTCTTTCTGTGGTATTACAATATCTTGCTTCCAATTATCGTTATGGTATACTTTTTTTAAAGATTTTATTTATTTATTTGACAGAGAGAGAGATCACAAATAGGCAGAGAGACAGACAGAGAGAGAAATGAGGAGAAGCAGGCTCCCTGCTGAGCAGAGAGCCCAATACGGGACTTGATCCCAGGCCCCTGGGATCATGACCTGAGCCAAAGGCAGAAGCTTAACCCACTGAGCCAACCAGGCGCCCCATCCTTATGGTAAACTTTGAAGTCAGTCCTCAGTCTTTGTTCTCCTTCAACACTATGTTGACTATTGTGAGTCTTTGCCTCTCCATATAAACTTTAAAATAAGTTTGTTAATATTAAAAAAAAAAAGAACTTGATGGAGTGCATTAATTGTATAGATAAACTTGGAAACCAGTGACCTCTTGAGCTTAGCAGGAGATAGACCATGGACATCAGTTGTCACAGTGGTGCCTCTGGCAGAACCTATTGCAAATCCCTAGGCAAAATGAGACCTCAAGGATCTGAGAGAATGTCTAAGAAGTACTTGATACATCCCTTGGGTATGGTTTATTAAGTGTCCACCTGTCTGAAAGCTGGGGAATCTAGATAAGGGAGGGAAAATTAGTTATGATAAAACATATCAACAAACATGAATAAATGTTGTAAAACTAATTGTCATGGCTCATATACAATATGCCCAACAGAGGGACCATCAAAAGGAAAGCATCAGTTATGTTTATTGTGAAATGTTTTATTCAAAATAAAGCAATGAGAGGGGAAGACACAATGAGAAAATTACCATTTTTTAAATGGTAACCTTCTTACAAAATGGAATAGGGTTTATATTCTAAGTAGTATATTGAAAAGTAAAACATTGGGGTGCCTGGGTGGCTCAGTGGTTTGGGCTGCTGCCTTCGGCTTGGGTCATGATCTCAGGGTCCTGGAATTGAGCCCTGCATCGGGCTCTCTGCTCTGCAGGAAGCCTGCTTCTCTCTCCCTCTCTCTCTGCCTGTCTCTCTGCCGACTTGTGATCTCTGTCTGTCAAATAAATAAATAAAATCTTTTTTAAAAAAAGAAAAGAAAGGTAAAACATTAAAAAATGAAATTTAAATTTAAAAAAATTATGTAATTTTTAAAAAAGGTTAAAAAGAGCAGAACCATTTTTCTTATAACTGGAAAATACATTCTATATATATCTATCAAAAATAACTTGTCGGGTTCCTGGGTGGCTTGTGGGTTAAGCCGCTGCCTTCAGCTCAGGTCATGATCTCAGGGTCCTGGGATGGAGCCCCACATTGGGCTCTCTGCTCAACGGGGAGCCTGCTACCTCCTCTCTCTCTTTGCCTGCCTCTCTGCCTACTTGTAATCTCTCTCTCTGTCAAATAAGTAAATAAAATCTTTAAAAAAAAAAAACTTGTCATGGGGGCACCTGGGTGGCTCAGTGGGTTAAAGCCTCTGCCTTCGGCTCAGGTCATGATCCCAGAATCCTTGGATCGAGTCCCACATCGGGCCCTCAGCTCATCAGGGAGCCTGCTTCCCCCCTCTCACTCTGCCTGACCCTGCCTACTTGTGATCTCTGTCAAGGAAATAAATAAAATCTTTTATAAAAAAATTTTAAAAAATAACGTGTCATGTCTGGAATCAGGAGCATATGGAAAAAAATAATATCTGAGGACAATACTTCTGCCATGTTTTGTGCCTTGTTAATATTTTTAAACAGTCAGGCAACTTTTAGCTTTATTGAAATACCTACTAAGAGACTAGCAGTGCCTTTTGGAGCCCTATGACTATGAAAATTAATTGCAAATATTCAAAATGTTTAGTATGGTGTCACTATTTAGGGCCACCACCAAGCATGTTTCAGAAGTAAGCATAACTGTTACTCTTCTGTAAGGCAAAAGGGCATGTTTTCAGGAGTTCCATCTGCTGTACCAGGAAGTGAATCAAGTAATGAATTTTGTCTATAAAATAATTCACTTTTCAATTTAACATTCCTCATTCCACATTATAATAATAAAAACTAGGAGGAGACTAAAACAAACAAACAACTACAACTACAACAACCAGCTTTTCCTTCAGTGGAAAAGTAAATAGAACCTTATGAGTAGCCTGAAATTTATTTTTAAATATTTTTAAGATAAGCGTTTTTGTTAGAAAACCATATATTTTATATAGCTACGAAATAACAGGCAAAGTTTTATTAACGTCTAAAAAGTCTAGTTACTTCTATTTATCTATTAACTCATCTCTTTATGAAGTAGAACATGATCACACCTATTGTATCTACCCAAGTTTGTATGCTTTGGTTATTTTATGTTTGCTATTTCCTTGCTTAATTTTTACAATATTTGATACTTAATAGTATCTTTAAGTCCATCTACGGTTTCACAGAATTTGTTTGAACTTCATAAATATGTACAATACTTTTTGCACGTTGATTAAAAATTACGAGATATGGGGGCTCCTGGGTGGCTCAGTGGTTTAGGCCTCTGCCTTCGGCTCAGGTCATGATTTCAGGGTCCTAGGATGGAGCCCCACATCGGGCTCTCTGCTCAGCGGGGAGCCTGCTCCCCCACCCCTCTCTCTGCCTGCCTCTCTACCTACTTTTGATCTGTCAAATGGGTAAATAAGATCTTTCAAAAAAGATTCACTAGGTGTGAAATACACCGAGGCTATGGGAAGGAAAATGATTTCACCTGATCTGACTAGGAAGTGGTTGAAGCCTGAATTAAAGTGCTACAAAAAGAGTCAAGACCTGGGAAATATATGGGTAAAAAATCCCTAGAAAAACAGCAATAATAACGGGCTGCTCTGTATTGAAGCAGATCCTGCGGTAGGCAAAGAAGAGCTGGTTTTAGCCAGAGGATGATCTCCGTTTGTCTTCATGATCTGGCATTTCCTGCAAGCCAGGCATGGGGCTCTGCACTAGAGCTGCAAATGCTGGCGGGCCCTCACTGTCCCTTTTCTCTTCTCAGGGGGACAATGGGCATGTCCATGGTGCAGTGTGACAGGTTTTACCACAGGGAGATAAAAGACTGCCAAGGGTAGGTTGGAGCTGGGAAAAGGCACTTAGGAACAGATTTTGAGGGGAGGTGATAGACAAGGGCAAAGCGAAGAATGGGGATGAGTGTGTCACTTTCAAAGTGCCAGGAGGCAGCACAGTGCATTCGGGAATCTACAGCAAGTTCAGGACAACGGGCAGCTGATCTGGCAGCATCACCTGGGGATGGAGGCTGAGCCCCGGGGTTAACACTGGGGGTGAGCTGGTTTGTATACTATGCCGAGAAGGTGAGGTACTACACTGTGGGGGCACAGGGAGCTACCGGAGGATTTCAAAAATCAGAATCGTAACCATAATAGAGTATTTAAATGCAACCTAGCTTTCATCAAGGGTAAGATGCACTATAGTTTATGTTCGACTAAGAAAGAGAAATGCTGTCAGTTAAACTAGGATATGTCATCAAGTGCAAGAGTTATTAGAATGGGGGGGGGAGGACAAATCTTAGAACAAGTAAACTGTGGTACTAGAATAATTAAGAAAGGTCGAACACTTGGATCAACTAAAAAAGTGATTATTGCTTACCATGTGCCCCAAACTATATTAAGTCTTAGAACAAGAGACGATTTCATCTTGATGCCCCGCAGCTGGTAGACCCAAGGTACAGAGGGCAGTAGCCAACAACAAGCAGGCCCCAAGTGCCATGTGCAGACTCTAAGAGCAACTGCCTTTGAGAGAGGAAACGGTTGAGAGTGGGCTTTCTGAGGAAGAGAATTACTAGCTGGGAAAGTAGGAAAATTGACACAGAATCAGAATTGATGCCCCTACGTGACAGAGTTGGTGAAACTTCCCTTCTCAGAGATCTTGAGGCTCCTCAGAAATGTATTCCTCATTTTGGACGGAACATTCAGGATAAATATGATCTGTTCGAGTTCCAGGTTCTCTCATCAGGTCTGTTTCTTAGGATTCACTGGCACAAGATAAGGGTTTTGATAGTCCAGGGTAAATCCTGACAAAAGCAAAGCACGTTATCTATGAAAAACTAACCACTCAGAAAAGAACAACAGATATAAGGCCAGGCCGACCAGACCCTGCAGGATAGGTAAGGTTGGTCCGGCAACAGGGGTAGAGGGGAAGTGCCCATCCTCTGCTAGAAGAGCTAGAGAAGACCCCTTCCGGAGAGACCACCAGGAGAGGAGAGCAGTAGGTGCTGATGATGAAGAATATTTTAATCAGCAGAGAAGGTGAAAATGACAAAGTTCCAGGATCAGAGTAAACATATGGGATTAAAAAATAAAAATTAAAAAAAAAATTTTTTTTGAAAGGACTTTTTTTTTAAAGGACTTTAAACAAAAGTCCTTTTTAAGAGACAGTTGGCTGTTTAAACCAAAAGTACAACTCACTGAGAGAATCGCCGCATTATTTATTGGGGTAGAAAGGACCTGGAATGTAGAAAGACCCATTCTGCAGAGGAAAAAATAGAATCACTAGCAGTCCTCATGCCTTGCACAGCCAGTGGCTAGAATCCCTGCCTCATGAGACCCTGTGCTAGAAGGCCGCTAGAACCATCTCAACTATGTTCGTCTTTCTTGGAAGCCAACAAGTCTTTGCCCAGTTAAGAGCACGGTAACAATCAGTCACGTTATGTTATAATGATTGTCGGTATCTTTAAAAGCCTTGTCAAGTTCCTTTTTGAGTAACCCTTACCCCACCCTTAGAGAAAGGGTGTGGTTCACCTCTTTGAAATACCTCATTGTTGTTTCACATTTACAATAGCCAAAAAAAAAAAAAAAAAAAAGCTTTTTATTAACAAAGTGTTCAGAAGGGGGCGCCACTGTAAACAATGAGAGTTTTCGCTGCCCTGACAGTTTTGTTGCAGAAACAGCAGAAAGCACTCAGGTCAGACAGAGCCATGGGCTGGAGGGATTTTTAAAATTACAAAAACCGAACCAAATCAAACCAAAACAAAAATCAAAACCAATGTCCAAGATTTCAAGTTTGCTACTAAAGGTATGACATTCTCCTAGGACATGCGAGTGACTTGATCAATATATTTATATATTTATATTTGAAGAAGAAGGAACTATTTGATGCAGCAAAACCATAGTGCAAGGACCAATGCCGCGCTTCCCAGAGAACCCCAAGCTCTTTTTCTAGAATGGCCATATGCGTATGCATCAGGCGTCCTCTTTTCACTCCCTTTGTGGATCCCCTACCATGGAGGTCATGTAATAACCAATAACCAAAAAAGAAACAAAAAAACCAAAACATCCAGGTCTGAGTGATTCGTGGGTGCCATCATGCAATGGCGGACCCTGCCTGGAGAGGAGGAGACTGCTTAAACAGATCGCGGGCAAGCATCTCAGCCCAGGCCTGTGCTGGGGAAGCTGGTTCCCGGCTTTGGGCACAATCAGGAAGCCAGCGAAGTGACCCGAGAGTGCACCCGGGGTTTAGGGCTGATGATCTTTTTGCAGCCAGGTAGCAGGTGGACACCCGCTCGGGGAGCCAGGCTAGGAGGCCGCTCAGCGCTGGCGCTGGCCACCCTCGCAAGCCCCCCGGGCTTTCCCGGTGCCCGTGCCCCGGGCCCGCGCCTCAGGACGGAGGGGGAGGTGGGCGAGGGCGTGGGCGGTCCGGAGAAGGGGCTTTGCTAATTGCAGAATCCGGGAGTGAGCTCGAGGAGGAGGACGCAGCGGAGAGTCTGAGAGGAGGTGGAGGAGCTGGCGGAGGAGGGGCGCAGCTCCGCTGTGCTCTGCTGCAGCCCAGTCCGCACTGCAGGACACCCGCACTCCCGCGCTCCAGCCCAGCTCCTGAGGCCGCACTGTCCCGCTCCCACGGCCCGCTGCCCCGCCCTGCCCCATGGCTTCTCAGGACGACCCTCTGCCAGCAGGTAAAGTGACACCGCGCTGCGCCCTCACCTGGAGCAGAAAGCGCGGGCCGCGAGCTCGCGGGGGTGTCGGGACCCAGCCTCCCGCGACCCCCGGGGCAGCGGGACCACCCCGGACGACGCGCCACACCCGGGTCCCCACGGGGTCGGGCCGGGGATGGAGCCAGGCGAGGTGCCCCCCCCAGCGAGCGCAATAGCCCCCTTCGTTTGGCACCTTCACGCGCGTGTGCCGAGGACCCCCTTCCCTCGTCCCGAGCTGTGGCCCCGCCACTTTTGTACTGGACTTGGGATCCCAGGTAGAAACTAGTCCCTCAGACCTCCCTGGCAGCAAGGAGCACAGGGAGGCATTCTCAGTTTTTCCGCCGCCCCTCCCCCCTCCTCCCCTGGCTCCTCCTCTCTCCACATTCACAAGCCTTCTGGCCTCCCTTTCCTCTCCTCATTGTCACTTTTATTAAATGGTTTTGTTCTGCATGTTGACCCGCAGAGCGATTTCATGAATGAATATACATACAGGAAACTGAGTCGGAGCCCACCTGTGGAGGCCTTTCATTAGAATGGTCTCTGGTTCTAGCCTCAGTTCAGAATACTGCCTGTACCTGAGGACAGAGTCCAGATGTTTCTTTCATCTCTGACTTGAATTTGAAATATATACCATTCATTTGTTGATGGGCATCTAGGTTCTTTCCATAGTTTGGCTATTGTGGATATTGCTGCTATCAACATTTGGTGCACGTGCCCCTTTGGATCATATAGTAGTCTTCTTTACCTCTATCAGAACCCCAGGAAGCTTTATTTATTTATTTACTCACATAAACGGGTGATCCAACACAACTTTTTTTGATGTTCAAATGTATTATAATGTCTTACCGCTTAACACTATGCTTACTGCTCTCTTTCACTGTCTGACTAAATCCTCATCATCACTATGCCATTTAATCAGAAAGAACATTTGAACTCAGAATTCTCTCCATATCAGGGAATGAAGACTCCACCCTTCTGTTTGTGCAGGTAAAATAAATGTTGATATTGTCTGTCCTGCACATACCCCATCCTGTTCACCAGAATATTCACCATCAAAATAGATACAAAATAAAAACCATACCTCACCACTTCTATTACCACCCAGTATGCTAAAAACACCATCATATGTTCCTGAATTATTGACTTGATGGATAACCCCACTTCCACAAATACTGCACTCCTTTCTCCCTGCAAATTTATTTTGGTACAGCAACTTAACCTAAAAATCAAGTCAGATGATTTTATTCTGCTGTTGAAAGTCTTTTGGTATATTCCCCTTTCATATTAAATAAAAACTGAAGGCGTTTCAATGTACTAGAGGGTCATACATCAATACGTTCTTCCTCTCTCCACCACTATGAACTCCTCATTGGCCTCCTTGTTTTTCCTCAAAAGTAACAGACCAGCTGTTCACACAAAGTCTATATACTTACTTGCTCTGCCTAGAGCAATCTTTTCCTTTAATATTTGTATAACACCCTCCTTCACTTCCTGGGTGTTTGTGCAAATGAGTAAAAAGCCTGTATTAAGTGGATATTTTAAAAGCTAAATGAATGGCTTAATAGTTGTATATAGGGGGAAAGGGAACATATTTTCCACGGTTTAGAAGTGGAGTTCTTTTATAGAGTTCTTGTACAAGCCTACACTATTGAACGATAATGGGCAGTTGTACATTCCAATTATACAATCACTTTGGTAATTTATATCCTTTTTTTGTAATTCATGACTGGACCATTTAATTCCTTAGGAGCATTATAGCATTTCAACTTTTCATGTTCAATAAACTTATTGGGGTTGCTCCCTTTTTTATTCAAATGGAGAAATAGTCATGATTTCATCTAAAGAAAGTGTTATTGATTGTGTTGTTTTCTAGGAATGAGTCGCACATGCCAGTTTAAAAGTTTTGTTAAATTCCCAAGTGTGTCACCGATAAAAGCCTTTTGGAAATTAGTAACTTGATCAAAACAGAAAAGTTATGTAACACTCAATTGTTATACTATCTTTGTTTCCATCTTGCATTGTAATAACACCCATCTTAACTCTATTTAAGACAAGTCATCGCCAGATGGCTTTCTGGCATTGATGGCATGATATGAAATCTAGTATAACTAAAAGTTTTTGGTTTTAGTAGCCTATAAATCCATTTAGAAAAATATATGTATTTGAATATAAGGTAAAGTTTTAAATTATTTGGCAATAGTAAACTAAACTTTTTTTTTTTTGTAAATTTTTATTTTCTAAAATTTCATTGAGCTCTTTTGCAATAAGAAACAAGTTACAAAAAATTAAGGTTTATTTACCCCAATTCAAAATTATTAGGAATATAATCATAGAGGTTGAAGTATTTCAAATATTGAACCCCAAATATTTTATTAGGTAAATTCGTGAATGCTGAGCATTCACTGTTAAAATATACTAATACTATTGATAGACTGGTAGAAGCCTAAAATCAAATATTTATTAAATATTTATATCCATATCTTTTCATGGCTTGGTAATTCATTTCTCTAGCATTAAATAAGATTCCATTGTTTGCATGTACTACACTTTATTTGAACTTTCACCTATGAAAGGATATCTTGGTTGCTTCCAAGCTTTTGTCAGTAATGAATAAAACTGCTATAGACATCTTTGTGGGTATAGGTTTCATCTTCTTTGGATAAATACCAAGAACTGCTACTGCTGAATCATCTGGCAAGAATATGTTTAGTTTTGTAAGAAACTGCCAAGTTGTTTTCCATTCTTTATTCTCAATAGACATGGAAGAACATTCCTGTTGCTCCACATCCTCACCAACATTTCGTGTTCTGTTGTCAGTGTTCTGGATTCTGGGTATGTACTGGTGTCTCTTTTTTGTTTTAATTTGCATTTTCCTGATGACATATGATGTGAAGCATCTTTTTATATGCTTATTTGCCATCTGTAATATTGTCTTTTGTGAGGTATCTGCTAAGGTCTTTGGCTCATTTTTAATCAGGTTTTTCCACGATTGTTGAGTTTTAAGGGGTCTTTGTGTCTTTTTGATTAACTGTCCTTTGCCAGATGTGTATTTTGCAAATTTTTTCTCACAGTCTGTGCTTTGCCTTTTCATTCTCTTGGCATTGTTTCACAGAGTAGACATTTTTAAATTCAGTGCTTGTGCTTTTGTAGCTAAAGTTATTTCCAAAACCAAGGTCATTTAAATTTTCTTCTATATTACCTTCTACATGTTTCATGTTTAGGTTTATAATTTAATCTGAGTTAATTTTTGTGAAGAGTGTATGATATCTGCCTGGATTTATTTTATTTTATTATTTATTTTATTTTTATTTTATATTTTTACATTTAGCTTCACCATTACTCCAGAACCATTTGTTTAAAAGGTTGTATTTTGCTCTCTTGTATTGATTTGCTTTTATATTAAATATAAAATATAATTGATAATATATATTCTGTTCCTTTAATCTAGTCTTTCTGTGGTATTACAATATCTTGCTTCCAATTATCGTTATGGTATACTTTTTTTAAAGATTTTATTTATTTATTTGACAGAGAGAGAGATCACAAATAGGCAGAGAGACAGACAGAGAGAGAAATGAGGAGAAGCAGGCTCCCTGCTGAGCAGAGAGCCCAATACGGGACTTGATCCCAGGCCCCTGGGATCATGACCTGAGCCAAAGGCAGAAGCTTAACCCACTGAGCCAACCAGGCGCCCCATCCTTATGGTAAACTTTGAAGTCAGTCCTCAGTCTTTGTTCTCCTTCAACACTATGTTGACTATTGTGAGTCTTTGCCTCTCCATATAAACTTTAAAATAAGTTTGTTAATATTAAAAAAAAAAAGAACTTGATGGAGTGCATTAATTGTATAGATAAACTTGGAAACCAGTGACCTCTTGAGCTTAGCAGGAGATAGACCATGGACATCAGTTGTCACAGTGGTGCCTCTGGCAGAACCTATTGCAAATCCCTAGGCAAAATGAGACCTCAAGGATCTGAGAGAATGTCTAAGAAGTACTTGATACATCCCTTGGGTATGGTTTATTAAGTGTCCACCTGTCTGAAAGCTGGGGAATCTAGATAAGGGAGGGAAAATTAGTTATGATAAAACATATCAACAAACATGAATAAATGTTGTAAAACTAATTGTCATGGCTCATATACAATATGCCCAACAGAGGGACCATCAAAAGGAAAGCATCAGTTATGTTTATTGTGAAATGTTTTATTCAAAATAAAGCAATGAGAGGGGAAGACACAATGAGAAAATTACCATTTTTTAAATGGTAACCTTCTTACAAAATGGAATAGGGTTTATATTCTAAGTAGTATATTGAAAAGTAAAACATTGGGGTGCCTGGGTGGCTCAGTGGTTTGGGCTGCTGCCTTCGGCTCGGGTCATGATCTCAGGGTCCTGGAATTGAGCCCTGCATCGGGCTCTCTGCTCTGCAGGAAGCCTGCTTCTCTCTCCCTCTCTCTCTGCCTGTCTCTCTGCCGACTTGTGATCTCTGTCTGTCAAATAAATAAATAAAATCTTTTTTAAAAAAAGAAAAGAAAGGTAAAACATTAAAAAATGAAATTTAAATTTAAAAAAATTATGTAATTTTTAAAAAAGGTTAAAAAGAGCAGAACCATTTTTCTTATAACTGGAAAATACATTCTATATATATCTATCAAAAATAACTTGTCGGGTTCCTGGGTGGCTTGTGGGTTAAGCCGCTGCCTTCAGCTCAGGTCATGATCTCAGGGTCCTGGGATGGAGCCCCACATTGGGCTCTCTGCTCAACGGGGAGCCTGCTACCTCCTCTCTCTCTTTGCCTGCCTCTCTGCCTACTTGTAATCTCTCTCTCTGTCAAATAAGTAAATAAAATCTTTAAAAAAAAAAAACTTGTCATGGGGGCACCTGGGTGGCTCAGTGGGTTAAAGCCTCTGCCTTCGGCTCAGGTCATGATCCCAGAATCCTTGGATCGAGTCCCACATCGGGCCCTCAGCTCATCAGGGAGCCTGCTTCCCCCCTCTCACTCTGCCTGACCCTGCCTACTTGTGATCTCTGTCAAGGAAATAAATAAAATCTTTTATAAAAAAATTTTAAAAAATAACGTGTCATGTCTGGAATCAGGAGCATATGGAAAAAAATAATATCTGAGGACAATACTTCTGCCATGTTTTGTGCCTTGTTAATATTTTTAAACTGTCAGGCAACTTTTAGCTTTATTGAAATACCTACTAAGAGACTAGCAGTGCCTTTTGGAGCCCTATGACTATGAAAATTAATTGCAAATATTCAAAATGTTTAGTATGGTGTCACTATTTAGGGCCACCACCAAGCATGTTTCAGAAGTAAGCATAACTGTTACTCTTCTGTAAGGCAAAAGGGCATGTTTTCAGGAGTTCCATCTGCTGTACCAGGAAGTGAATCAAGTAATGAATTTTGTCTATAAAATAATTCACTTTTCAATTTAACATTCCTCATTCCACATTATAATAATAAAAACTAGGAGGAGACTAAAACAAACAAACAACTACAACTACAACAACCAGCTTTTCCTTCAGTGGAAAAGTAAATAGAACCTTATGAGTAGCCTGAAATTTATTTTTAAATATTTTTAAGATAAGCGTTTTTGTTAGAAAACCATATATTTTATATAGCTACGAAATAACAGGCAAAGTTTTATTAACGTCTAAAAAGTCTAGTTACTTCTATTTATCTATTAACTCATCTCTTTATGAAGTAGAACATGATCACACCTATTGTATCTACCCAAGTTTGTATGCTTTGGTTATTTTATGTTTGCTATTTCCTTGCTTAATTTTTACAATATTTGATACTTAATAGTATCTTTAAGTCCATCTACGGTTTCACAGAATTTGTTTGAACTTCATAAATATGTACAATACTTTTTGCACGTTGATTAAAAATTACGAGATATGGGGGCTCCTGGGTGGCTCAGTGGTTTAGGCCTCTGCCTTCGGCTCAGGTCATGATTTCAGGGTCCTAGGATGGAGCCCCACATCGGGCTCTCTGCTCAGCGGGGAGCCTGCTCCCCCACCCCTCTCTCTGCCTGCCTCTCTACCTACTTTTGATCTGTCAAATGGGTAAATAAGATCTTTCAAAAAAGATTCACTAGGTGTGAAATACACCGAGGCTATGGGAAGGAAAATGATTTCACCTGATCTGACTAGGAAGTGGTTGAAGCCTGAATTAAAGTGCTACAAAAAGAGTCAAGACCTGGGAAATATATGGGTAAAAAATCCCTAGAAAAACAGCAATAATAACGGGCTGCTCTGTATTGAAGCAGATCCTGCGGTAGGCAAAGAAGAGCTGGTTTTAGCCAGAGGATGATCTCCGTTTGTCTTCATGATCTGGCATTTCCTGCAAGCCAGGCATGGGGCTCTGCACTAGAGCTGCAAATGCTGGCGGGCCCTCACTGTCCCTTTTCTCTTCTCAGGGGGACAATGGGCATGTCCATGGTGCAGTGTGACAGGTTTTACCACAGGGAGATAAAAGACTGCCAAGGGTAGGTTGGAGCTGGGAAAAGGCACTTAGGAACAGATTTTGAGGGGAGGTGATAGACAAGGGCAAAGCGAAGAATGGGGATGAGTGTGTCACTTTCAAAGTGCCAGGAGGCAGCACAGTGCATTCGGGAATCTACAGCAAGTTCAGGACAACGGGCAGCTGATCTGGCAGCATCACCTGGGGATGGAGGCTGAGCCCCGGGGTTAACACTGGGGGTGAGCTGGTTTGTATACTATGCCGAGAAGGTGAGGTACTACACTGTGGGGGCACAGGGAGCTACCGGAGGATTTCAAAAATCAGAATCGTAACCATAATAGAGTATTTAAATGCAACCTAGCTTTCATCAAGGGTAAGATGCACTATAGTTTATGTTCGACTAAGAAAGAGAAATGCTGTCAGTTAAACTAGGATATGTCATCAAGTGCAAGAGTTATTAGAATGGGGGGGGGGAGGACAAATCTTAGAACAAGTAAACTGTGGTACTAGAATAATTAAGAAAGGTCGAACACTTGGATCAACTAAAAAAGTGATTATTGCTTACCATGTGCCCCAAACTATATTAAGTCTTAGAACAAGAGACGATTTCATCTTGATGCCCCGCAGCTGGTAGACCCAAGGTACAGAGGGCAGTAGCCAACAACAAGCAGGCCCCAAGTGCCATGTGCAGACTCTAAGAGCAACTGCCTTTGAGAGAGGAAACGGTTGAGAGTGGGCTTTCTGAGGAAGAGAATTACTAGCTGGGAAAGTAGGAAAATTGACACAGAATCAGAATTGATGCCCCTACGTGACAGAGTTGGTGAAACTTCCCTTCTCAGAGATCTTGAGGCTCCTCAGAAATGTATTCCTCATTTTGGACGGAACATTCAGGATAAATATGATCTGTTCGAGTTCCAGGTTCTCTCATCAGGTCTGTTTCTTAGGATTCACTGGCACAAGATAAGGGTTTTGATAGTCCAGGGTAAATCCTGACAAAAGCAAACCACGGTGTCTATGAAATCTAACCACTCAGAAAAGAACAACAGATATAAGGCCAGGCCGACCAGACCCTGCAGGATAGGTAAGGTTGGTCCGGCAACAGGGGTAGAGGGGAAGTGCCCATCCTCTGCTAGAAGAGCTAGAGAAGACCCCTTCCGGAGAGACCACCAGGAGAGGAGAGCAGTAGGTGCTGATGATGAAGAATATTTTAATCAGCAGAGAAGGTGAAAATGACAAAGTTCCAGGATCAGAGTAAACATATGGGATTAAAAAATAAAAATTAAAAAAAAAATTTTTTTTGAAAGGACTTTTTTTTTAAAGGACTTTAAACAAAAGTCCTTTTTAAGAGACAGTTGGCTGTTTAAACCAAAAGTACAACTCACTGAGAGAATCGCCGCATTATTTATTGGGGGTAGAAAGGACCTGGAATGTAGAAAGACCCATTCTGCAGAGGAAAAAATAGAATCACTAGCAGTCCTCATGCCTTGCACAGCCAGTGGCTAGAATCCCTGCCTCATGAGACCCTGTGCTAGAAGGCCGCTAGAACCATCTCAACTATGTTCGTCTTTCTTGGAAGCCAACAAGTCTTTGCCCAGTTAAGAGCACGGTAACAATCAGTCACGTTATGTTATAATGATTGTCGGTATCTTTAAAAGCCTTGTCAAGTTCCTTTTTGAGTAACCCTTACCCCACCCTTAGAGAAAGGGTGTGGTTCACCTCTTTGAAATACCTCATTGTTGTTTCACATTTACAATAGCCAAAAAAAAAAAAAAAAAAAAGCTTTTTATTAACAAAGTGTTCAGAAGGGGGCGCCACTGTAAACAATGAGAGTTTTCGCTGCCCTGACAGTTTTGTTGCAGAAACAGCAGAAAGCACTCAGGTCAGACAGAGCCATGGGCTGGAGGGATTTTTAAAATTACAAAAACCGAACCAAATCAAACCAAAACAAAAATCAAAACCAATGTCCAAGATTTCAAGTTTGCTACTAAAGGTATGACATTCTCCTAGGACATGCGAGTGACTTGATCAATATATTTATATATTTATATTTGAAGAAGAAGGAACTATTTGATGCAGCAAAACCATAGTGCAAGGACCAATGCCGCGCTTCCCAGAGAACCCCAAGCTCTTTTTCTAGAATGGCCATATGCGTATGCATCAGGCGTCCTCTTTTCACTCCCTTTGTGGATCCCCTACCATGGAGGTCATGTAATAACCAATAACCAAAAAAGAAACAAAAAACCAAAACATCCAGGTCTGAGTGATTCGTGGGTGCCATCATGCAATGGCGGACCCTGCCTGGAGAGGAGGAGACTGCTTAAACAGATCGCGGGCAAGCATCTCAGCCCAGGCCTGTGCTGGGGAAGCTGGTTCCCGGCTTTGGGCACAATCAGGAAGCCAGCGAAGTGACCCGAGAGTGCACCCGGGGTTTAGGGCTGATGATCTTTTTGCAGCCAGGTAGCAGGTGGACACCCGCTCGGGGAGCCAGGCTAGGAGGCCGCTCAGCGCTGGCGCTGGCCACCCTCGCAAGCCCCCCGGGCTTTCCCGGTGCCCGTGCCCCGGGCCCGCGCCTCAGGACGGAGGGGGAGGTGGGCGAGGGCGTGGGCGGTCCGGAGAAGGGGCTTTGCTAATTGCAGAATCCGGGAGTGAGCTCGAGGAGGAGGACGCAGCGGAGAGTCTGAGAGGAGGTGGAGGAGCTGGCGGAGGAGGGGCGCAGCTCCGCTGTGCTCTGCTGCAGCCCAGTCCGCACTGCAGGACACCCGCACTCCCGCGCTCCAGCCCAGCTCCTGAGGCCGCACTGTCCCGCTCCCACGGCCCGCTGCCCCGCCCTGCCCCATGGCTTCTCAGGACGACCCTCTGCCAGCAGGTAAAGTGACACCGCGCTGCGCCCTCACCTGGAGCAGAAAGCGCGGGCCGCGAGCTCGCGGGGGTGTCGGGACCCAGCCTCCCGCGACCCCCGGGGCAGCGGGACCACCCCGGACGACGCGCCACACCCGGGTCCCCACGGGGTCGGGCCGGGGATGGAGCCAGGCGAGGTGCCCCCCCCAGCGAGCGCAATAGCCCCCTTCGTTTGGCACCTTCACGCGCGTGTGCCGAGGACCCCCTTCCCTCGTCCCGAGCTGTGGCCCCGCCACTTTTGTACTGGACTTGGGATCCCAGGTAGAAACTAGTCCCTCAGACCTCCCTGGCAGCAAGGAGCACAGGGAGGCATTCTCAGTTTTTCCGCCGCCCCTCCCCCCTCCTCCCCTGGCTCCTCCTCTCTCCACATTCACAAGCCTTCTGGCCTCCCTTTCCTCTCCTCATTGTCACTTTTATTAAATGGTTTTGTTCTGCATGTTGACCCGCAGAGCGATTTCATGAATGAATATACATACAGGAAACTGAGTCGGAGCCCACCTGTGGAGGCCTTTCATTAGAATGGTCTCTGGTTCTAGCCTCAGTTCAGAATACTGCCTGTACCTGAGGACAGAGTCCAGATGTTTCTTTCATCTCTGACTTGAATTTGAAATATATACCATTCATTTGTTGATGGGCATCTAGGTTCTTTCCATAGTTTGGCTATTGTGGATATTGCTGCTATCAACATTTGGTGCACGTGCCCCTTTGGATCATATAGTAGTCTTCTTTACCTCTATCAGAACCCCAGGAAGCTTTATTTATTTATTTACTCACATAAACGGGTGATCCAACACAACTTTTTTTGATGTTCAAATGTATTATAATGTCTTACCGCTTAACACTATGCTTACTGCTCTCTTTCACTGTCTGACTAAATCCTCATCATCACTATGCCATTTAATCAGAAAGAACATTTGAACTCAGAATTCTCTCCATATCAGGGAATGAAGACTCCACCCTTCTGTTTGTGCAGGTAAAATAAATGTTGATATTGTCTGTCCTGCACATACCCCATCCTGTTCACCAGAATATTCACCATCAAAATAGATACAAAATAAAAACCATACCTCACCACTTCTATTACCACCCAGTATGCTAAAAACACCATCATATGTTCCTGAATTATTGACTTGATGGATAACCCCACTTCCACAAATACTGCACTCCTTTCTCCCTGCAAATTTATTTTGGTACAGCAACTTAACCTAAAAATCAAGTCAGATGATTTTATTCTGCTGTTGAAAGTCTTTTGGTATATTCCCCTTTCATATTAAATAAAAACTGAAGGCGTTTCAATGTACTAGAGGGTCATACATCAATACGTTCTTCCTCTCTCCACCACTATGAACTCCTCATTGGCCTCCTTGTTTTTCCTCAAAAGTAACAGACCAGCTGTTCACACAAAGTCTATATACTTACTTGCTCTGCCTAGAGCAATCTTTTCCTTTAATATTTGTATAACACCCTCCTTCACTTCCTGGGTGTTTGTGCAAATGAGTAAAAAGCCTGTATTAAGTGGATATTTTAAAAGCTAAATGAATGGCTTAATAGTTGTATATAGGGGGAAAGGGAACATATTTTCCACGGTTTAGAAGTGGAGTTCTTTTATAGAGTTCTTGTACAAGCCTACACTATTGAACGATAATGGGCAGTTGTACATTCCAATTATACAATCACTTTGGTAATTTATATCCTTTTTTTGTAATTCATGACTGGACCATTTAATTCCTTAGGAGCATTATAGCATTTCAACTTTTCATGTTCAATAAACTTATTGGGGTTGCTCCCTTTTTTATTCAAATGGAGAAATAGTCATGATTTCATCTAAAGAAAGTGTTATTGATTGTGTTGTTTTCTAGGAATGAGTCGCACATGCCAGTTTAAAAGTTTTGTTAAATTCCCAAGTGTGTCACCGATAAAAGCCTTTTGGAAATTAGTAACTTGATCAAAACAGAAAAGTTATGTAACACTCAATTGTTATACTATCTTTGTTTCCATCTTGCATTGTAATAACACCCATCTTAACTCTATTTAAGACAAGTCATCGCCAGATGGCTTTCTGGCATTGATGGCATGATATGAAATCTAGTATAACTAAAAGTTTTTGGTTTTAGTAGCCTATAAATCCATTTAGAAAAATATATGTATTTGAATATAAGGTAAAGTTTTAAATTATTTGGCAATAGTAAACTAAACTTTTTTTTTTTTGTAAATTTTTATTTTCTAAAATTTCATTGAGCTCTTTTGCAATAAGAAACAAGTTACAAAAAATTAAGGTTTATTTACCCCAATTCAAAATTATTAGGAATATAATCATAGAGGTTGAAGTATTTAAAATATTGAACCCCAAATATTTTATTAGGTAAATTCGTGAATGCTGAGCATTCACTGTTAAAATATACTAATACTATTGATAGACTGGTAGAAGCCTAAAATCAAATATTTATTAAATATTTATATCCATATCTTTTCATGGCTTGGTAATTCATTTCTCTAGCATTAAATAAGATTCCATTGTTTGCATGTACTACACTTTATTTGAACTTTCACCTATGAAAGGATATCTTGGTTGCTTCCAAGCTTTTGTCAGTAATGAATAAAACTGCTATAGACATCTTTGTGGGTATAGGTTTCATCTTCTTTGGATAAATACCAAGAACTGCTACTGCTGAATCATCTGGCAAGAATATGTTTAGTTTTGTAAGAAACTGCCAAGTTGTTTTCCATTCTTTATTCTCAATAGACATGGAAGAACATTCCTGTTGCTCCACATGCTCACCAACATTTCGTGTTCTGTTGTCAGTGTTCTGGATTCTGGGTATGTACTGGTGTCTCTTTTTTGTTTTAATTTGCATTTTCCTGATGACATATGATGTGAAGCATCTTTTTATATGCTTATTTGCCATCTGTAATATTTTCTTTTGTGAGGTATCTGCTAAGGTCTTTGGCTCATTTTTAATCAGGTTTTTCCACGATTGTTGAGTTTTAAGGGGTCTTTGTGTCTTTTTGATTAACTGTCCTTTGCCAGATGTGTATTTTGCAAATTTTTTCTCACAGTCTGTGCTTTGCCTTTTCATTCTCTTGGCATTGTTTCACAGAGTAGACATTTTTAAATTCAGTGCTTGTGCTTTTGTAGCTAAAGTTATTTCCAAAACCAAGGTCATTTAAATTTTCTTCTATATTACCTTCTACATGTTTCATGTTTAGGTTTATAATTTAATCTGAGTTAATTTTTGTGAAGAGTGTATGATATCTGCCTGGATTTATTTTATTTTATTATTTATTTTATTTTTATTTTATATTTTTACATTTAGCTTCACCATTACTCCAGAACCATTTGTTTAAAAGGTTGTATTTTGCTCTCTTGTATTGATTTGCTTTTATATTAAATATAAAATATAATTGATAATATATATTCTGTTCCTTTAATCTAGTCTTTCTGTGGTATTACAATATCTTGCTTCCAATTATCGTTATGGTATACTTTTTTTAAAGATTTTATTTATTTATTTGACAGAGAGAGAGATCACAAATAGGCAGAGAGACAGACAGAGAGAGAAATGAGGAGAAGCAGGCTCCCTGCTGAGCAGAGAGCCCAATACGGGACTTGATCCCAGGCCCCTGGGATCATGACCTGAGCCAAAGGCAGAAGCTTAACCCACTGAGCCAACCAGGCGCCCCATCCTTATGGTAAACTTTGAAGTCAGTCCTCAGTCTTTGTTCTCCTTCAACACTATGTTGACTATTGTGAGTCTTTGCCTCTCCATATAAACTTTAAAATAAGTTTGTTAATATTAAAAAAAAAAGAACTTGATGGAGTGCATTAATTGTATAGATAAACTTGGAAACCAGTGACCTCTTGAGCTTAGCAGGAGATAGACCATGGACATCAGTTGTCACAGTGGTGCCTCTGGCAGAACCTATTGCAAATCCCTAGGCAAAATGAGACCTCAAGGATCTGAGAGAATGTCTAAGAAGTACTTGATACATCCCTTGGGTATGGTTTATTAAGTGTCCACCTGTCTGAAAGCTGGGGAATCTAGATAAGGGAGGGAAAATTAGTTATGATAAAACATATCAACAAACATGAATAAATGTTGTAAAACTAATTGTCATGGCTCATATACAATATGCCCAACAGAGGGACCATCAAAAGGAAAGCATCAGTTATGTTTATTGTGAAATGTTTTATTCAAAATAAAGCAATGAGAGGGGAAGACACAATGAGAAAATTACCATTTTTTAAATGGTAACCTTCTTACAAAATGGAATAGGGTTTATATTCTAAGTAGTATATTGAAAAGTAAAACATTGGGGTGCCTGGGTGGCTCAGTGGTTTGGGCTGCTGCCTTCGGCTCGGGTCATGATCTCAGGGTCCTGGAATTGAGCCCTGCATCGGGCTCTCTGCTCTGCAGGAAGCCTGCTTCTCTCTCCCTCTCTCTCTGCCTGTCTCTCTGCCGACTTGTGATCTCTGTCTGTCAAATAAATAAATAAAATCTTTTTTAAAAAAAGAAAAGAAAGGTAAAACATTAAAAAATGAAATTTAAATTTAAAAAAATTATGTAATTTTTAAAAAAGGTTAAAAAGAGCAGAACCATTTTTCTTATAACTGGAAAATACATTCTATATATATCTATCAAAAATAACTTGTCGGGTTCCTGGGTGGCTTGTGGGTTAAGCCGCTGCCTTCAGCTCAGGTCATGATCTCAGGGTCCTGGGATGGAGCCCCACATTGGGCTCTCTGCTCAACGGGGAGCCTGCTACCTCCTCTCTCTCTTTGCCTGCCTCTCTGCCTACTTGTAATCTCTCTCTCTGTCAAATAAGTAAATAAAATCTTTAAAAAAAAAAAAACTTGTCATGGGGGCACCTGGGTGGCTCAGTGGGTTAAAGCCTCTGCCTTCGGCTCAGGTCATGATCCCAGAATCCTTGGATCGAGTCCCACATCGGGCCCTCAGCTCATCAGGGAGCCTGCTTCCCCCCTCTCACTCTGCCTGACCCTCCCTGCCTACTTGTGATCTCTGTCAAGGAAATAAATAAAATCTTTTATAAAAAAATTTTAAAAAATAACGTGTCATGTCTGGAATCAGGAGCATATGGAAAAAAATAATATCTGAGGACAATACTTCTGCCATGTTTTGTGCCTTGTTAATATTTTTAAACAGTCAGGCAACTTTTAGCTTTATTGAAATACCTACTAAGAGACTAGCAGTGCCTTTTGGAGCCCTATGACTATGAAAATTAATTGCAAATATTCAAAATGTTTAGTATGGTGTCACTATTTAGGGCCACCACCAAGCATGTTTCAGAAGTAAGCATAACTGTTACTCTTCTGTAAGGCAAAAGGGCATGTTTTCAGGAGTTCCATCTGCTGTACCAGGAAGTGAATCAAGTAATGAATTTTGTCTATAAAATAATTCACTTTTCAATTTAACATTCCTCATTCCACATTATAATAATAAAAACTAGGAGGAGACTAAAACAAACAAACAACTACAACTACAACAACCAGCTTTTCCTTCAGTGGAAAAGTAAATAGAACCTTATGAGTAGCCTGAAATTTATTTTTAAATATTTTTAAGATAAGCGTTTTTGTTAGAAAACCATATATTTTATATAGCTACGAAATAACAGGCAAAGTTTTATTAACGTCTAAAAAGTCTAGTTACTTCTATTTATCTATTAACTCATCTCTTTATGAAGTAGAACATGATCACACCTATTGTATCTACCCAAGTTTGTATGCTTTGGTTATTTTATGTTTGCTATTTCCTTGCTTAATTTTTACAATATTTGATACATAATAGTATCTTTAAGTCCATCTACGGTTTCACAGAATTTGTTTGAACTTCATAAATATGTACAATACTTTTTGCACGTTGATTAAAAATTACGAGATATGGGGGCTCCTGGGTGGCTCAGTGGTTTAGGCCTCTGCCTTCGGCTCAGGTCATGATTTCAGGGTCCTAGGATGGAGCCCCACATCGGGCTCTCTGCTCAGCGGGGAGCCTGCTCCCCCACCCCTCTCTCTGCCTGCCTCTCTACCTACTTTTGATCTGTCAAATGGGTAAATAAGATCTTTCAAAAAAGATTCACTAGGTGTGAAATACACCGAGGCTATGGGAAGGAAAATGATTTCACCTGATCTGACTAGGAAGTGGTTGAAGCCTGAATTAAAGTGCTACAAAAAGAGTCAAGACCTGGGAAATATATGGGTAAAAAATCCCTAGAAAAACAGCAATAATAACGGGCTGCTCTGTATTGAAGCAGATCCTGCGGTAGGCAAAGAAGAGCTGGTTTTAGCCAGAGGATGATCTCCGTTTGTCTTCATGATCTGGCATTTCCTGCAAGCCAGGCATGGGGCTCTGCACTAGAGCTGCAAATGCTGGCGGGCCCTCACTGTCCCTTTTCTCTTCTCAGGGGGACAATGGGCATGTCCATGGTGCAGTGTGACAGGTTTTACCACAGGGAGATAAAAGACTGCCAAGGGTAGGTTGGAGCTGGGAAAAGGCACTTAGGAACAGATTTTGAGGGGAGGTGATAGACAAGGGCAAAGCGAAGAATGGGGATGAGTGTGTCACTTTCAAAGTGCCAGGAGGCAGCACAGTGCATTCGGGAATCTACAGCAAGTTCAGGACAACGGGCAGCTGATCTGGCAGCATCACCTGGGGATGGAGGCTGAGCCCCGGGGTTAACACTGGGGGTGAGCTGGTTTGTATACTATGCCGAGAAGGTGAGGTACTACACTGTGGGGGCACAGGGAGCTACCGGAGGATTTCAAAAATCAGAATCGTAACCATAATAGAGTATTTAAATGCAACCTAGCTTTCATCAAGGGTAAGATGCACTATAGTTTATGTTCGACTAAGAAAGAGAAATGCTGTCAGTTAAACTAGGATATGTCATCAAGTGCAAGAGTTATTAGAATGGGGGGGGGAGGACAAATCTTAGAACAAGTAAACTGTGGTACTAGAATAATTAAGAAAGGTCGAACACTTGGATCAACTAAAAAAGTGATTATTGCTTACCATGTGCCCCAAACTATATTAAGTCTTAGAACAAGAGACGATTTCATCTTGATGCCCCGCAGCTGGTAGACCCAAGGTACAGAGGGCAGTAGCCAACAACAAGCAGGCCCCAAGTGCCATGTGCAGACTCTAAGAGCAACTGCCTTTGAGAGAGGAAACGGTTGAGAGTGGGCTTTCTGAGGAAGAGAATTACTAGCTGGGAAAGTAGGAAAATTGACACAGAATCAGAATTGATGCCCCTACGTGACAGAGTTGGTGAAACTTCCCTTCTCAGAGATCTTGAGGCTCCTCAGAAATGTATTCCTCATTTTGGACGGAACATTCAGGATAAATATGATCTGTTCGAGTTCCAGGTTCTCTCATCAGGTCTGTTTCTTAGGATTCACTGGCACAAGATAAGGGTTTTGATAGTCCAGGGTAAATCCTGACAAAAGCAAAGCACGTTATCTATGAAAAACTAACCACTCAGAAAAGAACAACAGATATAAGGCCAGGCCGACCAGACCCTGCAGGATAGGTAAGGTTGGTCCGGCAACAGGGGTAGAGGGGAAGTGCCCATCCTCTGCTAGAAGAGCTAGAGAAGACCCCTTCCGGAGAGACCACCAGGAGAGGAGAGCAGTAGGTGCTGATGATGAAGAATATTTTAATCAGCAGAGAAGGTGAAAATGACAAAGTTCCAGGATCAGAGTAAACATATGGGATTAAAAAATAAAAATTAAAAAAAAAATTTTTTTTGAAAGGACTTTTTTTTTAAAGGACTTTAAACAAAAGTCCTTTTTAAGAGACAGTTGGCTGTTTAAACCAAAAGTACAACTCACTGAGAGAATCGCCGCATTATTTATTGGGGTAGAAAGGACCTGGAATGTAGAAAGACCCATTCTGCAGAGGAAAAAATAGAATCACTAGCAGTCCTCATGCCTTGCACAGCCAGTGGCTAGAATCCCTGCCTCATGAGACCCTGTGCTAGAAGGCCGCTAGAACCATCTCAACTATGTTCGTCTTTCTTGGAAGCCAACAAGTCTTTGCCCAGTTAAGAGCACGGTAACAATCAGTCACGTTATGTTATAATGATTGTCGGTATCTTTAAAAGCCTTGTCAAGTTCCTTTTTGAGTAACCCTTACCCCACCCTTAGAGAAAGGGTGTGGTTCACCTCTTTGAAATACCTCATTGTTGTTTCACATTTACAATAGCCAAAAAAAAAAAAAAAAAAAAGCTTTTTATTAACAAAGTGTTCAGAAGGGGGCGCCACTGTAAACAATGAGAGTTTTCGCTGCCCTGACAGTTTTGTTGCAGAAACAGCAGAAAGCACTCAGGTCAGACAGAGCCATGGGCTGGAGGGATTTTTAAAATTACAAAAACCGAACCAAATCAAACCAAAACAAAAATCAAAACCAATGTCCAAGATTTCAAGTTTGCTACTAAAGGTATGACATTCTCCTAGGACATGCGAGTGACTTGATCAATATATTTATATATTTATATTTGAAGAAGAAGGAACTATTTGATGCAGCAAAACCATAGTGCAAGGACCAATGCCGCGCTTCCCAGAGAACCCCAAGCTCTTTTTCTAGAATGGCCATATGCGTATGCATCAGGCGTCCTCTTTTCACTCCCTTTGTGGATCCCCTACCATGGAGGTCATGTAATAACCAATAACCAAAAAAGAAACAAAAAACCAAAACATCCAGGTCTGAGTGATTCGTGGGTGCCATCATGCAATGGCGGACCCTGCCTGGAGAGGAGGAGACTGCTTAAACAGATCGCGGGCAAGCATCTCAGCCCAGGCCTGTGCTGGGGAAGCTGGTTCCCGGCTTTGGGCACAATCAGGAAGCCAGCGAAGTGACCCGAGAGTGCACCCGGGGTTTAGGGCTGATGATCTTTTTGCAGCCAGGTAGCAGGTGGACACCCGCTCGGGGAGCCAGGCTAGGAGGCCGCTCAGCGCTGGCGCTGGCCACCCTCGCAAGCCCCCCGGGCTTTCCCGGTGCCCGTGCCCCGGGCCCGCGCCTCAGGACGGAGGGGGAGGTGGGCGAGGGCGTGGGCGGTCCGGAGAAGGGGCTTTGCTAATTGCAGAATCCGGGAGTGAGCTCGAGGAGGAGGACGCAGCGGAGAGTCTGAGAGGAGGTGGAGGAGCTGGCGGAGGAGGGGCGCAGCTCCGCTGTGCTCTGCTGCAGCCCAGTCCGCACTGCAGGACACCCGCACTCCCGCGCTCCAGCCCAGCTCCTGAGGCCGCACTGTCCCGCTCCCACGGCCCGCTGCCCCGCCCTGCCCCATGGCTTCTCAGGACGACCCTCTGCCAGCAGGTAAAGTGACACCGCGCTGCGCCCTCACCTGGAGCAGAAAGCGCGGGCCGCGAGCTCGCGGGGGTGTCGGGACCCAGCCTCCCGCGACCCCCGGGGCAGCGGGACCACCCCGGACGACGCGCCACACCCGGGTCCCCACGGGGTCGGGCCGGGGATGGAGCCAGGCGAGGTGCCCCCCCCAGCGAGCGCAATAGCCCCCTTCGTTTGGCACCTTCACGCGCGTGTGCCGAGGACCCCCTTCCCTCGTCCCGAGCTGTGGCCCCGCCACTTTTGTACTGGACTTGGGATCCCAGGTAGAAACTAGTCCCTCAGACCTCCCTGGCAGCAAGGAGCACAGGGAGGCATTCTCAGTTTTTCCGCCGCCCCTCCCCCCTCCTCCCCTGGCTCCTCCTCTCTCCACATTCACAAGCCTTCTGGCCTCCCTTTCCTCTCCTCATTGTCACTTTTATTAAATGGTTTTGTTCTGCATGTTGACCCGCAGAGCGATTTCATGAATGAATATACATACAGGAAACTGAGTCGGAGCCCACCTGTGGAGGCCTTTCATTAGAATGGTCTCTGGTTCTAGCCTCAGTTCAGAATACTGCCTGTACCTGAGGACAGAGTCCAGATGTTTCTTTCATCTCTGACTTGAATTTGAAATATATACCATTCATTTGTTGATGGGCATCTAGGTTCTTTCCATAGTTTGGCTATTGTGGATATTGCTGCTATCAACATTTGGTGCACGTGCCCCTTTGGATCATATAGTAGTCTTCTTTACCTCTATCAGAACCCCAGGAAGCTTTATTTATTTATTTACTCACATAAACGGGTGATCCAACACAACTTTTTTTGATGTTCAAATGTATTATAATGTCTTACCGCTTAACACTATGCTTACTGCTCTCTTTCACTGTCTGACTAAATCCTCATCATCACTATGCCATTTAATCAGAAAGAACATTTGAACTCAGAATTCTCTCCATATCAGGGAATGAAGACTCCACCCTTCTGTTTGTGCAGGTAAAATAAATGTTGATATTGTCTGTCCTGCACATACCCCATCCTGTTCACCAGAATATTCACCATCAAAATAGATACAAAATAAAAACCATACCTCACCACTTCTATTACCACCCAGTATGCTAAAAACACCATCATATGTTCCTGAATTATTGACTTGATGGATAACCCCACTTCCACAAATACTGCACTCCTTTCTCCCTGCAAATTTATTTTGGTACAGCAACTTAACCTAAAAATCAAGTCAGATGATTTTATTCTGCTGTTGAAAGTCTTTTGGTATATTCCCCTTTCATATTAAATAAAAACTGAAGGCGTTTCAATGTACTAGAGGGTCATACATCAATACGTTCTTCCTCTCTCCACCACTATGAACTCCTCATTGGCCTCCTTGTTTTTCCTCAAAAGTAACAGACCAGCTGTTCACACAAAGTCTATATACTTACTTGCTCTGCCTAGAGCAATCTTTTCCTTTAATATTTGTATAACACCCTCCTTCACTTCCTGGGTGTTTGTGCAAATGAGTAAAAAGCCTGTATTAAGTGGATATTTTAAAAGCTAAATGAATGGCTTAATAGTTGTATATAGGGGGAAAGGGAACATATTTTCCACGGTTTAGAAGTGGAGTTCTTTTATAGAGTTCTTGTACAAGCCTACACTATTGAACGATAATGGGCAGTTGTACATTCCAATTATACAATCACTTTGGTAATTTATATCCATTTAATTCCTTAGGAGCATTATAGCATTTCAACTTTTCATGTTCAATAAACTTATTGGGGTTGCTCCCTTTTTTATTCAAATGGAGAAATAGTCATGATTTCATCTAAAGAAAGTGTTATTGATTGTGTTGTTTTCTAGGAATGAGTCGCACATGCCAGTTTAAAAGTTTTGTTAAATTCCCAAGTGTGTCACCGATAAAAGCCTTTTGGAAATTAGTAACTTGATCAAAACAGAAAAGTTATGTAACACTCAATTGTTATACTATCTTTGTTTCCATCTTGCATTGTAATAACACCCATCTTAACTCTATTTAAGACAAGTCATCGCCAGATGGCTTTCTGGCATTGATGGCATGATATGAAATCTAGTATAACTAAAAGTTTTTGGTTTTAGTAGCCTATAAATCCATTTAGAAAAATATATGTATTTGAATATAAGGTAAAGTTTTAAATTATTTGGCAATAGTAAACTAAACTTTTTTTTTTTTGTAAATTTTTATTTTCTAAAATTTCATTGAGCTCTTTTGCAATAAGAAACAAGTTACAAAAAATTAAGGTTTATTTACCCCAATTCAAAATTATTAGGAATATAATCATAGAGGTTGAAGTATTTCAAATATTGAACCCCAAATATTTTATTAGGTAAATTCGTGAATGCTGAGCATTCACTGTTAAAATATACTAATACTATTGATAGACTGGTAGAAGCCTAAAATCAAATATTTATTAAATATTTATATCCATATCTTTTCATGGCTTGGTAATTCATTTCTCTAGCATTAAATAAGATTCCATTGTTTGCATGTACTACACTTTATTTGAACTTTCACCTATGAAAGGATATCTTGGTTGCTTCCAAGCTTTTGTCAGTAATGAATAAAACTGCTATAGACATCTTTGTGGGTATAGGTTTCATCTTCTTTGGATAAATACCAAGAACTGCTACTGCTGAATCATCTGGCAAGAATATGTTTAGTTTTGTAAGAAACTGCCAAGTTGTTTTCCATTCTTTATTCTCAATAGACATGGAAGAACATTCCTGTTGCTCCACATCCTCACCAACATTTCGTGTTCTGTTGTCAGTGTTCTGGATTCTGGGTATGTACTGGTGTCTCTTTTTTGTTTTAATTTGCATTTTCCTGATGACATATGATGTGAAGCATCTTTTTATATGCTTATTTGCCATCTGTAATATTGTCTTTTGTGAGGTATCTGCTAAGGTCTTTGGCTCATTTTTAATCAGGTTTTTCCACGATTGTTGAGTTTTAAGGGGTCTTTGTGTCTTTTTGATTAACTGTCCTTTGCCAGATGTGTATTTTGCAAATTTTTTCTCACAGTCTGTGCTTTGCCTTTTCATTCTCTTGGCATTGTTTCACAGAGTAGACATTTTTAAATTCAGTGCTTGTGCTTTTGTAGCTAAAGTTATTTCCAAAACCAAGGTCATTTAAATTTTCTTCTATATTACCTTCTACATGTTTCATGTTTAGGTTTATAATTTAATCTGAGTTAATTTTTGTGAAGAGTGTATGATATCTGCCTGGATTTATTTTATTTTATTATTTATTTTATTTTTATTTTATATTTTTACATTTAGCTTCACCATTACTCCAGAACCATTTGTTTAAAAGGTTGTATTTTGCTCTCTTGTATTGATTTGCTTTTATATTAAATATAAAATATAATTGATAATATATATTCTGTTCCTTTAATCTAGTCTTTCTGTGGTATTACAATATCTTGCTTCCAATTATCGTTATGGTATACTTTTTTTAAAGATTTTATTTATTTATTTGACAGAGAGAGAGATCACAAATAGGCAGAGAGACAGACAGAGAGAGAAATGAGGAGAAGCAGGCTCCCTGCTGAGCAGAGTGCCCAATACGGGACTTGATCCCAGGCCCCTGGGATCATGACCTGAGCCAAAGGCAGAAGCTTAACCCACTGAGCCAACCAGGCGCCCCATCCTTATGGTAAACTTTGAAGTCAGTCCTCAGTCTTTGTTCTCCTTCAACACTATGTTGACTATTGTGAGTCTTTGCCTCTCCATATAAACTTTAAAATAAGTTTGTTAATATTAAAAAAAAAAGAACTTGATGGAGTGCATTAATTGTATAGATAAACTTGGAAACCAGTGACCTCTTGAGCTTAGCAGGAGATAGACCATGGACATCAGTTGTCACAGTGGTGCCTCTGGCAGAACCTATTGCAAATCCCTAGGCAAAATGAGACCTCAAGGATCTGAGAGAATGTCTAAGAAGTACTTGATACATCCCTTGGGTATGGTTTATTAAGTGTCCACCTGTCTGAAAGCTGGGGAATCTAGATAAGGGAGGGAAAATTAGTTATGATAAAACATATCAACAAACATGAATAAATGTTGTAAAACTAATTGTCATGGCTCATATACAATATGCCCAACAGAGGGACCATCAAAAGGAAAGCATCAGTTATGTTTATTGTGAAATGTTTTATTCAAAATAAAGCAATGAGAGGGGAAGACACAATGAGAAAATTACCATTTTTTAAATGGTAACCTTCTTACAAAATGGAATAGGGTTTATATTCTAAGTAGTATATTGAAAAGTAAAACATTGGGGTGCCTGGGTGGCTCAGTGGTTTGGGCTGCTGCCTTCGGCTCGGGTCATGATCTCAGGGTCCTGGAATTGAGCCCTGCATCGGGCTCTCTGCTCTGCAGGAAGCCTGCTTCTCTCTCCCTCTCTCTCTGCCTGTCTCTCTGCCGACTTGTGATCTCTGTCTGTCAAATAAATAAATAAAATCTTTTTTAAAAAAAGAAAAGAAAGGTAAAACATTAAAAAATGAAATTTAAATTTAAAAAAATTATGTAATTTTTAAAAAAGGTTAAAAAGAGCAGAACCATTTTTCTTATAACTGGAAAATACATTCTATATATATCTATCAAAAATAACTTGTCGGGTTCCTGGGTGGCTTGTGGGTTAAGCCGCTGCCTTCAGCTCAGGTCATGATCTCAGGGTCCTGGGATGGAGCCCCACATTGGGCTCTCTGCTCAACGGGGAGCCTGCTACCTCCTCTCTCTCTTTGCCTGCCTCTCTGCCTACTTGTAATCTCTCTCTCTGTCAAATAAGTAAATAAAATCTTTAAAAAAAAAAAACTTGTCATGGGGGCACCTGGGTGGCTCAGTGGGTTAAAGCCTCTGCCTTCGGCTCAGGTCATGATCCCAGAATCCTTGGATCGAGTCCCACATCGGGCCCTCAGCTCATCAGGGAGCCTGCTTCCCCCCTCTCACTCTGCCTGACCCTGCCTACTTGTGATCTCTGTCAAGGAAATAAATAAAATCTTTTATAAAAAAATTTTAAAAAATAACGTGTCATGTCTGGAATCAGGAGCATATGGAAAAAAATAATATCTGAGGACAATACTTCTGCCATGTTTTGTGCCTTGTTAATATTTTTAAACAGTCAGGCAACTTTTAGCTTTATTGAAATACCTACTAAGAGACTAGCAGTGCCTTTTGGAGCCCTATGACTATGAAAATTAATTGCAAATATTCAAAATGTTTAGTATGGTGTCACTATTTAGGGCCACCACCAAGCATGTTTCAGAAGTAAGCATAACTGTTACTCTTCTGTAAGGCAAAAGGGCATGTTTTCAGGAGTTCCATCTGCTGTACCAGGAAGTGAATCAAGTAATGAATTTTGTCTATAAAATAATTCACTTTTCAATTTAACATTCCTCATTCCACATTATAATAATAAAAACTAGGAGGAGACTAAAACAAACAAACAACTACAACTACAACAACCAGCTTTTCCTTCAGTGGAAAAGTAAATAGAACCTTATGAGTAGCCTGAAATTTATTTTTAAATATTTTTAAGATAAGCGTTTTTGTTAGAAAACCATATATTTTATATAGCTACGAAATAACAGGCAAAGTTTTATTAACGTCTAAAAAGTCTAGTTACTTCTATTTATCTATTAACTCATCTCTTTATGAAGTAGAACATGATCACACCTATTGTATCTACCCAAGTTTGTATGCTTTGGTTATTTTATGTTTGCTATTTCCTTGCTTAATTTTTACAATATTTGATACTTAATAGTATCTTTAAGTCCATCTACGGTTTCACAGAATTTGTTTGAACTTCATAAATATGTACAATACTTTTTGCACGTTGATTAAAAATTACGAGATATGGGGGCTCCTGGGTGGCTCAGTGGTTTAGGCCTCTGCCTTCGGCTCAGGTCATGATTTCAGGGTCCTAGGATGGAGCCCCACATCGGGCTCTCTGCTCAGCGGGGAGCCTGCTCCCCCACCCCTCTCTCTGCCTGCCTCTCTACCTACTTTTGATCTGTCAAATGGGTAAATAAGATCTTTCAAAAAAGATTCACTAGGTGTGAAATACACCGAGGCTATGGGAAGGAAAATGATTTCACCTGATCTGACTAGGAAGTGGTTGAAGCCTGAATTAAAGTGCTACAAAAAGAGTCAAGACCTGGGAAATATATGGGTAAAAAATCCCTAGAAAAACAGCAATAATAACGGGCTGCTCTGTATTGAAGCAGATCCTGCGGTAGGCAAAGAAGAGCTGGTTTTAGCCAGAGGATGATCTCCGTTTGTCTTCATGATCTGGCATTTCCTGCAAGCCAGGCATGGGGCTCTGCACTAGAGCTGCAAATGCTGGCGGGCCCTCACTGTCCCTTTTCTCTTCTCAGGGGGACAATGGGCATGTCCATGGTGCAGTGTGACAGGTTTTACCACAGGGAGATAAAAGACTGCCAAGGGTAGGTTGGAGCTGGGAAAAGGCACTTAGGAACAGATTTTGAGGGGAGGTGATAGACAAGGGCAAAGCGAAGAATGGGGATGAGTGTGTCACTTTCAAAGTGCCAGGAGGCAGCACAGTGCATTCGGGAATCTACAGCAAGTTCAGGACAACGGGCAGCTGATCTGGCAGCATCACCTGGGGATGGAGGCTGAGCCCCGGGGTTAACACTGGGGGTGAGCTGGTTTGTATACTATGCCGAGAAGGTGAGGTACTACACTGTGGGGGCACAGGGAGCTACCGGAGGATTTCAAAAATCAGAATCGTAACCATAATAGAGTATTTAAATGCAACCTAGCTTTCATCAAGGGTAAGATGCACTATAGTTTATGTTCGACTAAGAAAGAGAAATGCTGTCAGTTAAACTAGGATATGTCATCAAGTGCAAGAGTTATTAGAATGGGGGGGGGAGGACAAATCTTAGAACAAGTAAACTGTGGTACTAGAATAATTAAGAAAGGTCGAACACTTGGATCAACTAAAAAAGTGATTATTGCTTACCATGTGCCCCAAACTATATTAAGTCTTAGAACAAGAGACGATTTCATCTTGATGCCCCGCAGCTGGTAGACCCAAGGTACAGAGGGCAGTAGCCAACAACAAGCAGGCCCCAAGTGCCATGTGCAGACTCTAAGAGCAACTGCCTTTGAGAGAGGAAACGGTTGAGAGTGGGCTTTCTGAGGAAGAGAATTACTAGCTGGGAAAGTAGGAAAATTGACACAGAATCAGAATTGATGCCCCTACGTGACAGAGTTGGTGAAACTTCCCTTCTCAGAGATCTTGAGGCTCCTCAGAAATGTATTCCTCATTTTGGACGGAACATTCAGGATAAATATGATCTGTTCGAGTTCCAGGTTCTCTCATCAGGTCTGTTTCTTAGGATTCACTGGCACAAGATAAGGGTTTTGATAGTCCAGGGTAAATCCTGACAAAAGCAAAGCACGTTATCTATGAAAAACTAACCACTCAGAAAAGAACAACAGATATAAGGCCAGGCCGACCAGACCCTGCAGGATAGGTAAGGTTGGTCCGGCAACAGGGGTAGAGGGGAAGTGCCCATCCTCTGCTAGAAGAGCTAGAGAAGACCCCTTCCGGAGAGACCACCAGGAGAGGAGAGCAGTAGGTGCTGATGATGAAGAATATTTTAATCAGCAGAGAAGGTGAAAATGACAAAGTTCCAGGATCAGAGTAAACATATGGGATTAAAAAATAAAAATTAAAAAAAAAATTTTTTTTGAAAGGACTTTTTTTTTAAAGGACTTTAAACAAAAGTCCTTTTTAAGAGACAGTTGGCTGTTTAAACCAAAAGTACAACTCACTGAGAGAATCGCCGCATTATTTATTGGGGTAGAAAGGACCTGGAATGTAGAAAGACCCATTCTGCAGAGGAAAAAATAGAATCACTAGCAGTCCTCATGCCTTGCACAGCCAGTGGCTAGAATCCCTGCCTCATGAGACCCTGTGCTAGAAGGCCGCTAGAACCATCTCAACTATGTTCGTCTTTCTTGGAAGCCAACAAGTCTTTGCCCAGTTAAGAGCACGGTAACAATCAGTCACGTTATGTTATAATGATTGTCGGTATCTTTAAAAGCCTTGTCAAGTTCCTTTTTGAGTAACCCTTACCCCACCCTTAGAGAAAGGGTGTGGTTCACCTCTTTGAAATACCTCATTGTTGTTTCACATTTACAATAGCCAAAAAAAAAAAAAAAAAAAAGCTTTTTATTAACAAAGTGTTCAGAAGGGGGCGCCACTGTAAACAATGAGAGTTTTCGCTGCCCTGACAGTTTTGTTGCAGAAACAGCAGAAAGCACTCAGGTCAGACAGAGCCATGGGCTGGAGGGATTTTTAAAATTACAAAAACCGAACCAAATCAAACCAAAACAAAAATCAAAACCAATGTCCAAGATTTCAAGTTTGCTACTAAAGGTATGACATTCTCCTAGGACATGCGAGTGACTTGATCAATATATTTATATATTTATATTTGAAGAAGAAGGAACTATTTGATGCAGCAAAACCATAGTGCAAGGACCAATGCCGCGCTTCCCAGAGAACCCCAAGCTCTTTTTCTAGAATGGCCATATGCGTATGCATCAGGCGTCCTCTTTTCACTCCCTTTGTGGATCCCCTACCATGGAGGTCATGTAATAACCAATAACCAAAAAAGAAACAAAAAACCAAAACATCCAGGTCTGAGTGATTCGTGGGTGCCATCATGCAATGGCGGACCCTGCCTGGAGAGGAGGAGACTGCTTAAACAGATCGCGGGCAAGCATCTCAGCCCAGGCCTGTGCTGGGGAAGCTGGTTCCCGGCTTTGGGCACAATCAGGAAGCCAGCGAAGTGACCCGAGAGTGCACCCGGGGTTTAGGGCTGATGATCTTTTTGCAGCCAGGTAGCAGGTGGACACCCGCTCGGGGAGCCAGGCTAGGAGGCCGCTCAGCGCTGGCGCTGGCCACCCTCGCAAGCCCCCCGGGCTTTCCCGGTGCCCGTGCCCCGGGCCCGCGCCTCAGGACGGAGGGGGAGGTGGGCGAGGGCGTGGGCGGTCCGGAGAAGGGGCTTTGCTAATTGCAGAATCCGGGAGTGAGCTCGAGGAGGAGGACGCAGCGGAGAGTCTGAGAGGAGGTGGAGGAGCTGGCGGAGGAGGGGCGCAGCTCCGCTGTGCTCTGCTGCAGCCCAGTCCGCACTGCAGGACACCCGCACTCCCGCGCTCCAGCCCAGCTCCTGAGGCCGCACTGTCCCGCTCCCACGGCCCGCTGCCCCGCCCTGCCCCATGGCTTCTCAGGACGACCCTCTGCCAGCAGGTAAAGTGACACCGCGCTGCGCCCTCACCTGGAGCAGAAAGCGCGGGCCGCGAGCTCGCGGGGGTGTCGGGACCCAGCCTCCCGCGACCCCCGGGGCAGCGGGACCACCCCGGACGACGCGCCACACCCGGGTCCCCACGGGGTCGGGCCGGGGATGGAGCCAGGCGAGGTGCCCCCCCCAGCGAGCGCAATAGCCCCCTTCGTTTGGCACCTTCACGCGCGTGTGCCGAGGACCCCCTTCCCTCGTCCCGAGCTGTGGCCCCGCCACTTTTGTACTGGACTTGGGATCCCAGGTAGAAACTAGTCCCTCAGACCTCCCTGGCAGCAAGGAGCACAGGGAGGCATTCTCAGTTTTTCCGCCGCCCCTCCCCCCTCCTCCCCTGGCTCCTCCTCTCTCCACATTCACAAGCCTTCTGGCCTCCCTTTCCTCTCCTCATTGTCACTTTTATTAAATGGTTTTGTTCTGCATGTTGACCCGCAGAGCGATTTCATGAATGAATATACATACAGGAAACTGAGTCGGAGCCCACCTGTGGAGGCCTTTCATTAGAATGGTCTCTGGTTCTAGCCTCAGTTCAGAATACTGCCTGTACCTGAGGACAGAGTCCAGATGTTTCTTTCATCTCTGACTTGAATTTGAAATATATACCATTCATTTGTTGATGGGCATCTAGGTTCTTTCCATAGTTTGGCTATTGTGGATATTGCTGCTATCAACATTTGGTGCACGTGCCCCTTTGGATCATATAGTAGTCTTCTTTACCTCTATCAGAACCCCAGGAAGCTTTATTTATTTATTTACTCACATAAACGGGTGATCCAACACAACTTTTTTTGATGTTCAAATGTATTATAATGTCTTACCGCTTAACACTATGCTTACTGCTCTCTTTCACTGTCTGACTAAATCCTCATCATCACTATGCCATTTAATCAGAAAGAACATTTGAACTCAGAATTCTCTCCATATCAGGGAATGAAGACTCCACCCTTCTGTTTGTGCAGGTAAAATAAATGTTGATATTGTCTGTCCTGCACATACCCCATCCTGTTCACCAGAATATTCACCATCAAAATAGATACAAAATAAAAACCATACCTCACCACTTCTATTACCACCCAGTATGCTAAAAACACCATCATATGTTCCTGAATTATTGACTTGATGGATAACCCCACTTCCACACATACTGCACTCCTTTCTCCCTGCAAATTTATTTTGGTACAGCAACTTAACCTAAAAATCAAGTCAGATGATTTTATTCTGCTGTTGAAAGTCTTTTGGTATATTCCCCTTTCATATTAAATAAAAACTGAAGGCGTTTCAATGTACTAGAGGGTCATACATCAATACGTTCTTCCTCTCTCCACCACTATGAACTCCTCATTGGCCTCCTTGTTTTTCCTCAAAAGTAACAGACCAGCTGTTCACACAAAGTCTATATACTTACTTGCTCTGCCTAGAGCAATCTTTTCCTTTAATATTTGTATAACACCCTCCTTCACTTCCTGGGTGTTTGTGCAAATGAGTAAAAAGCCTGTATTAAGTGGATATTTTAAAAGCTAAATGAATGGCTTAATAGTTGTATATAGGGGGAAAGGGAACATATTTTCCACGGTTTAGAAGTGGAGTTCTTTTATAGAGTTCTTGTACAAGCCTACACTATTGAACGATAATGGGCAGTTGTACATTCCAATTATACAATCACTTTGGTAATTTATATCCATTTAATTCCTTAGGAGCATTATAGCATTTCAACTTTTCATGTTCAATAAACTTATTGGGGTTGCTCCCTTTTTTATTCAAATGGAGAAATAGTCATGATTTCATCTAAAGAAAGTGTTATTGATTGTGTTGTTTTCTAGGAATGAGTCGCACATGCCAGTTTAAAAGTTTTGTTAAATTCCCAAGTGTGTCACCGATAAAAGCCTTTTGGAAATTAGTAACTTGATCAAAACAGAAAAGTTATGTAACACTCAATTGTTATACTATCTTTGTTTCCATCTTGCATTGTAATAACACCCATCTTAACTCTATTTAAGACAAGTCATCGCCAGATGGCTTTCTGGCATTGATGGCATGATATGAAATCTAGTATAACTAAAAGTTTTTGGTTTTAGTAGCCTATAAATCCATTTAGAAAAATATATGTATTTGAATATAAGGTAAAGTTTTAAATTATTTGGCAATAGTAAACTAAACTTTTTTTTTTTTGTAAATTTTTATTTTCTAAAATTTCATTGAGCTCTTTTGCAATAAGAAACAAGTTACAAAAAATTAAGGTTTATTTACCCCAATTCAAAATTATTAGGAATATAATCATAGAGGTTGAAGTATTTCAAATATTGAACCCCAAATATTTTATTAGGTAAATTCGTGAATGCTGAGCATTCACTGTTAAAATATACTAATACTATTGATAGACTGGTAGAAGCCTAAAATCAAATATTTATTAAATATTTATATCCATATCTTTTCATGGCTTGGTAATTCATTTCTCTAGCATTAAATAAGATTCCATTGTTTGCATGTACTACACTTTATTTGAACTTTCACCTATGAAAGGATATCTTGGTTGCTTCCAAGCTTTTGTCAGTAATGAATAAAACTGCTATAGACATCTTTGTGGGTATAGGTTTCATCTTCTTTGGATAAATACCAAGAACTGCTACTGCTGAATCATCTGGCAAGAATATGTTTAGTTTTGTAAGAAACTGCCAAGTTGTTTTCCATTCTTTATTCTCAATAGACATGGAAGAACATTCCTGTTGCTCCACATCCTCACCAACATTTCGTGTTCTGTTGTCAGTGTTCTGGATTCTGGGTATGTACTGGTGTCTCTTTTTTGTTTTAATTTGCATTTTCCTGATGACATATGATGTGAAGCATCTTTTTATATGCTTATTTGCCATCTGTAATATTGTCTTTTGTGAGGTATCTGCTAAGGTCTTTGGCTCATTTTTAATCAGGTTTTTCCACGATTGTTGAGTTTTAAGGGGTCTTTGTGTCTTTTTGATTAACTGTCCTTTGCCAGATGTGTATTTTGCAAATTTTTTCTCACAGTCTGTGCTTTGCCTTTTCATTCTCTTGGCATTGTTTCACAGAGTAGACATTTTTAAATTCAGTGCTTGTGCTTTTGTAGCTAAAGTTATTTCCAAAACCAAGGTCATTTAAATTTTCTTCTATATTACCTTCTACATGTTTCATGTTTAGGTTTATAATTTAATCTGAGTTAATTTTTGTGAAGAGTGTATGATATCTGCCTGGATTTATTTTATTTTATTATTTATTTTATTTTTATTTTATATTTTTACATTTAGCTTCACCATTACTCCAGAACCATTTGTTTAAAAGGTTGTATTTTGCTCTCTTGTATTGATTTGCTTTTATATTAAATATAAAATATAATTGATAATATATATTCTGTTCCTTTAATCTAGTCTTTCTGTGGTATTACAATATCTTGCTTCCAATTATCGTTATGGTATACTTTTTTTAAAGATTTTATTTATTTATTTGACAGAGAGAGAGATCACAAATAGGCAGAGAGACAGACAGAGAGAGAAATGAGGAGAAGCAGGCTCCCTGCTGAGCAGAGTGCCCAATACGGGACTTGATCCCAGGCCCCTGGGATCATGACCTGAGCCAAAGGCAGAAGCTTAACCCACTGAGCCAACCAGGCGCCCCATCCTTATGGTAAACTTTGAAGTCAGTCCTCAGTCTTTGTTCTCCTTCAACACTATGTTGACTATTGTGAGTCTTTGCCTCTCCATATAAACTTTAAAATAAGTTTGTTAATATTAAAAAAAAAAAAAGAACTTGATGGAGTGCATTAATTGTATAGATAAACTTGGAAACCAGTGACCTCTTGAGCTTAGCAGGAGATAGACCATGGACATCAGTTGTCACAGTGGTGCCTCTGGCAGAACCTATTGCAAATCCCTAGGCAAAATGAGACCTCAAGGATCTGAGAGAATGTCTAAGAAGTACTTGATACATCCCTTGGGTATGGTTTATTAAGTGTCCACCTGTCTGAAAGCTGGGGAATCTAGATAAGGGAGGGAAAATTAGTTATGATAAAACATATCAACAAACATGAATAAATGTTGTAAAACTAATTGTCATGGCTCATATACAATATGCCCAACAGAGGGACCATCAAAAGGAAAGCATCAGTTATGTTTATTGTGAAATGTTTTATTCAAAATAAAGCAATGAGAGGGGAAGACACAATGAGAAAATTACCATTTTTTAAATGGTAACCTTCTTACAAAATGGAATAGGGTTTATATTCTAAGTAGTATATTGAAAAGTAAAACATTGGGGTGCCTGGGTGGCTCAGTGGTTTGGGCTGCTGCCTTCGGCTCGGGTCATGATCTCAGGGTCCTGGAATTGAGCCCTGCATCGGGCTCTCTGCTCTGCAGGAAGCCTGCTTCTCTCTCCCTCTCTCTCTGCCTGTCTCTCTGCCGACTTGTGATCTCTGTCTGTCAAATAAATAAATAAAATCTTTTTTAAAAAAAGAAAAGAAAGGTAAAACATTAAAAAATGAAATTTAAATTTAAAAAAATTATGTAATTTTTAAAAAAGGTTAAAAAGAGCAGAACCATTTTTCTTATAACTGGAAAATACATTCTATATATATCTATCAAAAATAACTTGTCGGGTTCCTGGGTGGCTTGTGGGTTAAGCCGCTGCCTTCAGCTCAGGTCATGATCTCAGGGTCCTGGGATGGAGCCCCACATTGGGCTCTCTGCTCAACGGGGAGCCTGCTACCTCCTCTCTCTCTTTGCCTGCCTCTCTGCCTACTTGTAATCTCTCTCTCTGTCAAATAAGTAAATAAAATCTTTAAAAAAAAAAAACTTGTCATGGGGGCACCTGGGTGGCTCAGTGGGTTAAAGCCTCTGCCTTCGGCTCAGGTCATGATCCCAGAATCCTTGGATCGAGTCCCACATCGGGCCCTCAGCTCATCAGGGAGCCTGCTTCCCCCCTCTCACTCTGCCTGACCCTGCCTACTTGTGATCTCTGTCAAGGAAATAAATAAAATCTTTTATAAAAAAATTTTAAAAAATAACGTGTCATGTCTGGAATCAGGAGCATATGGAAAAAAATAATATCTGAGGACAATACTTCTGCCATGTTTTGTGCCTTGTTAATATTTTTAAACAGTCAGGCAACTTTTAGCTTTATTGAAATACCTACTAAGAGACTAGCAGTGCCTTTTGGAGCCCTATGACTATGAAAATTAATTGCAAATATTCAAAATGTTTAGTATGGTGTCACTATTTAGGGCCACCACCAAGCATGTTTCAGAAGTAAGCATAACTGTTACTCTTCTGTAAGGCAAAAGGGCATGTTTTCAGGAGTTCCATCTGCTGTACCAGGAAGTGAATCAAGTAATGAATTTTGTCTATAAAATAATTCACTTTTCAATTTAACATTCCTCATTCCACATTATAATAATAAAAACTAGGAGGAGACTAAAACAAACAAACAACTACAACTACAACAACCAGCTTTTCCTTCAGTGGAAAAGTAAATAGAACCTTATGAGTAGCCTGAAATTTATTTTTAAATATTTTTAAGATAAGCGTTTTTGTTAGAAAACCATATATTTTATATAGCTAAGAAATAACAGGCAAAGTTTTATTAACGTCTAAAAAGTCTAGTTACTTCTATTTATCTATTAACTCATCTCTTTATGAAGTAGAACATGATCACACCTATTGTATCTACCCAAGTTTGTATGCTTTGGTTATTTTATGTTTGCTATTTCCTTGCTTAATTTTTACAATATTTGATACTTAATAGTATCTTTAAGTCCATCTACGGTTTCACAGAATTTGTTTGAACTTCATAAATATGTACAATACTTTTTGCACGTTGATTAAAAATTACGAGATATGGGGGCTCCTGGGTGGCTCAGTGGTTTAGGCCTCTGCCTTCGGCTCAGGTCATGATTTCAGGGTCCTAGGATGGAGCCCCACATCGGGCTCTCTGCTCAGCGGGGAGCCTGCTCCCCCACCCCTCTCTCTGCCTGCCTCTCTACCTACTTTTGATCTGTCAAATGGGTAAATAAGATCTTTCAAAAAAGATTCACTAGGTGTGAAATACACCGAGGCTATGGGAAGGAAAATGATTTCACCTGATCTGACTAGGAAGTGGTTGAAGCCTGAATTAAAGTGCTACAAAAAGAGTCAAGACCTGGGAAATATATGGGTAAAAAATCCCTAGAAAAACAGCAATAATAACGGGCTGCTCTGTATTGAAGCAGATCCTGCGGTAGGCAAAGAAGAGCTGGTTTTAGCCAGAGGATGATCTCCGTTTGTCTTCATGATCTGGCATTTCCTGCAAGCCAGGCATGGGGCTCTGCACTAGAGCTGCAAATGCTGGCGGGCCCTCACTGTCCCTTTTCTCTTCTCAGGGGGACAATGGGCATGTCCATGGTGCAGTGTGACAGGTTTTACCACAGGGAGATAAAAGACTGCCAAGGGTAGGTTGGAGCTGGGAAAAGGCACTTAGGAACAGATTTTGAGGGGAGGTGATAGACAAGGGCAAAGCGAAGAATGGGGATGAGTGTGTCACTTTCAAAGTGCCAGGAGGCAGCACAGTGCATTCGGGAATCTACAGCAAGTTCAGGACAACGGGCAGCTGATCTGGCAGCATCACCTGGGGATGGAGGCTGAGCCCCGGGGTTAACACTGGGGGTGAGCTGGTTTGTATACTATGCCGAGAAGGTGAGGTACTACACTGTGGGGGCACAGGGAGCTACCGGAGGATTTCAAAAATCAGAATCGTAACCATAATAGAGTATTTAAATGCAACCTAGCTTTCATCAAGGGTAAGATGCACTATAGTTTATGTTCGACTAAGAAAGAGAAATGCTGTCAGTTAAACTAGGATATGTCATCAAGTGCAAGAGTTATTAGAATGGGGGGGGGGAGGACAAATCTTAGAACAAGTAAACTGTGGTACTAGAATAATTAAGAAAGGTCGAACACTTGGATCAACTAAAAAAGTGATTATTGCTTACCATGTGCCCCAAACTATATTAAGTCTTAGAACAAGAGACGATTTCATCTTGATGCCCCGCAGCTGGTAGACCCAAGGTACAGAGGGCAGTAGCCAACAACAAGCAGGCCCCAAGTGCCATGTGCAGACTCTAAGAGCAACTGCCTTTGAGAGAGGAAACGGTTGAGAGTGGGCTTTCTGAGGAAGAGAATTACTAGCTGGGAAAGTAGGAAAATTGACACAGAATCAGAATTGATGCCCCTACGTGACAGAGTTGGTGAAACTTCCCTTCTCAGAGATCTTGAGGCTCCTCAGAAATGTATTCCTCATTTTGGACGGAACATTCAGGATAAATATGATCTGTTCGAGTTCCAGGTTCTCTCATCAGGTCTGTTTCTTAGGATTCACTGGCACAAGATAAGGGTTTTGATAGTCCAGGGTAAATCCTGACAAAAGCAAAGCACGTTATCTATGAAAAACTAACCACTCAGAAAAGAACAACAGATATAAGGCCAGGCCGACCAGACCCTGCAGGATAGGTAAGGTTGGTCCGGCAACAGGGGTAGAGGGGAAGTGCCCATCCTCTGCTAGAAGAGCTAGAGAAGACCCCTTCCGGAGAGACCACCAGGAGAGGAGAGCAGTAGGTGCTGATGATGAAGAATATTTTAATCAGCAGAGAAGGTGAAAATGACAAAGTTCCAGGATCAGAGTAAACATATGGGATTAAAAAATAAAAATTAAAAAAAAAATTTTTTTTGAAAGGACTTTTTTTTTAAAGGACTTTAAACAAAAGTCCTTTTTAAGAGACAGTTGGCTGTTTAAACCAAAAGTACAACTCACTGAGAGAATCGCCGCATTATTTATTGGGGTAGAAAGGACCTGGAATGTAGAAAGACCCATTCTGCAGAGGAAAAAATAGAATCACTAGCAGTCCTCATGCCTTGCACAGCCAGTGGCTAGAATCCCTGCCTCATGAGACCCTGTGCTAGAAGGCCGCTAGAACCATCTCAACTATGTTCGTCTTTCTTGGAAGCCAACAAGTCTTTGCCCAGTTAAGAGCACGGTAACAATCAGTCACGTTATGTTATAATGATTGTCGGTATCTTTAAAAGCCTTGTCAAGTTCCTTTTTGAGTAACCCTTACCCCACCCTTAGAGAAAGGGTGTGGTTCACCTCTTTGAAATACCTCATTGTTGTTTCACATTTACAATAGCCAAAAAAAAAAAAAAAAAAAGCTTTTTATTAACAAAGTGTTCAGAAGGGGGCGCCACTGTAAACAATGAGAGTTTTCGCTGCCCTGACAGTTTTGTTGCAGAAACAGCAGAAAGCACTCAGGTCAGACAGAGCCATGGGCTGGAGGGATTTTTAAAATTACAAAAACCGAACCAAATCAAACCAAAACAAAAATCAAAACCAATGTCCAAGATTTCAAGTTTGCTACTAAAGGTATGACATTCTCCTAGGACATGCGAGTGACTTGATCAATATATTTATATATTTATATTTGAAGAAGAAGGAACTATTTGATGCAGCAAAACCATAGTGCAAGGACCAATGCCGCGCTTCCCAGAGAACCCCAAGCTCTTTTTCTAGAATGGCCATATGCGTATGCATCAGGCGTCCTCTTTTCACTCCCTTTGTGGATCCCCTACCATGGAGGTCATGTAATAACCAATAACCAAAAAAGAAACAAAAAACCAAAACATCCAGGTCTGAGTGATTCGTGGGTGCCATCATGCAATGGCGGACCCTGCCTGGAGAGGAGGAGACTGCTTAAACAGATCGCGGGCAAGCATCTCAGCCCAGGCCTGTGCTGGGGAAGCTGGTTCCCGGCTTTGGGCACAATCAGGAAGCCAGCGAAGTGACCCGAGAGTGCACCCGGGGTTTAGGGCTGATGATCTTTTTGCAGCCAGGTAGCAGGTGGACACCCGCTCGGGGAGCCAGGCTAGGAGGCCGCTCAGCGCTGGCGCTGGCCACCCTCGCAAGCCCCCCGGGCTTTCCCGGTGCCCGTGCCCCGGGCCCGCGCCTCAGGACGGAGGGGGAGGTGGGCGAGGGCGTGGGCGGTCCGGAGAAGGGGCTTTGCTAATTGCAGAATCCGGGAGTGAGCTCGAGGAGGAGGACGCAGCGGAGAGTCTGAGAGGAGGTGGAGGAGCTGGCGGAGGAGGGGCGCAGCTCCGCTGTGCTCTGCTGCAGCCCAGTCCGCACTGCAGGACACCCGCACTCCCGCGCTCCAGCCCAGCTCCTGAGGCCGCACTGTCCCGCTCCCACGGCCCGCTGCCCCGCCCTGCCCCATGGCTTCTCAGGACGACCCTCTGCCAGCAGGTAAAGTGACACCGCGCTGCGCCCTCACCTGGAGCAGAAAGCGCGGGCCGCGAGCTCGCGGGGGTGTCGGGACCCAGCCTCCCGCGACCCCCGGGGCAGCGGGACCACCCCGGACGACGCGCCACACCCGGGTCCCCACGGGGTCGGGCCGGGGATGGAGCCAGGCGAGGTGCCCCCCCCAGCGAGCGCAATAGCCCCCTTCGTTTGGCACCTTCACGCGCGTGTGCCGAGGACCCCCTTCCCTCGTCCCGAGCTGTGGCCCCGCCACTTTTGTACTGGACTTGGGATCCCAGGTAGAAACTAGTCCCTCAGACCTCCCTGGCAGCAAGGAGCACAGGGAGGCATTCTCAGTTTTTCCGCCGCCCCTCCCCCCTCCTCCCCTGGCTCCTCCTCTCTCCACATTCACAAGCCTTCTGGCCTCCCTTTCCTCTCCTCATTGTCACTTTTATTAAATGGTTTTGTTCTGCATGTTGACCCGCAGAGCGATTTCATGAATGAATATACATACAGGAAACTGAGTCGGAGCCCACCTGTGGAGGCCTTTCATTAGAATGGTCTCTGGTTCTAGCCTCAGTTCAGAATACTGCCTGTACCTGAGGACAGAGTCCAGATGTTTCTTTCATCTCTGACTTGAATTTGAAATATATACCATTCATTTGTTGATGGGCATCTAGGTTCTTTCCATAGTTTGGCTATTGTGGATATTGCTGCTATCAACATTTGGTGCACGTGCCCCTTTGGATCATATAGTAGTCTTCTTTACCTCTATCAGAACCCCAGGAAGCTTTATTTATTTATTTACTCACATAAACGGGTGATCCAACACAACTTTTTTTGATGTTCAAATGTATTATAATGTCTTACCGCTTAACACTATGCTTACTGCTCTCTTTCACTGTCTGACTAAATCCTCATCATCACTATGCCATTTAATCAGAAAGAACATTTGAACTCAGAATTCTCTCCATATCAGGGAATGAAGACTCCACCCTTCTGTTTGTGCAGGTAAAATAAATGTTGATATTGTCTGTCCTGCACATACCCCATCCTGTTCACCAGAATATTCACCATCAAAATAGATACAAAATAAAAACCATACCTCACCACTTCTATTACCACCCAGTATGCTAAAAACACCATCATATGTTCCTGAATTATTGACTTGATGGATAACCCCACTTCCACACATACTGCACTCCTTTCTCCCTGCAAATTTATTTTGGTACAGCAACTTAACCTAAAAATCAAGTCAGATGATTTTATTCTGCTGTTGAAAGTCTTTTGGTATATTCCCCTTTCATATTAAATAAAAACTGAAGGCGTTTCAATGTACTAGAGGGTCATACATCAATACGTTCTTCCTCTCTCCACCACTATGAACTCCTCATTGGCCTCCTTGTTTTTCCTCAAAAGTAACAGACCAGCTGTTCACACAAAGTCTATATACTTACTTGCTCTGCCTAGAGCAATCTTTTCCTTTAATATTTGTATAACACCCTCCTTCACTTCCTGGGTGTTTGTGCAAATGAGTAAAAAGCCTGTATTAAGTGGATATTTTAAAAGCTAAATGAATGGCTTAATAGTTGTATATAGGGGGAAAGGGAACATATTTTCCACGGTTTAGAAGTGGAGTTCTTTTATAGAGTTCTTGTACAAGCCTACACTATTGAACGATAATGGGCAGTTGTACATTCCAATTATACAATCACTTTGGTAATTTATATCCTTTTTTTGTAATTCATGACTGGACCATTTAATTCCTTAGGAGCATTATAGCATTTCAACTTTTCATGTTCAATAAACTTATTGGGGTTGCTCCCTTTTTTATTCAAATGGAGAAATAGTCATGATTTCATCTAAAGAAAGTGTTATTGATTGTGTTGTTTTCTAGGAATGAGTCGCACATGCCAGTTTAAAAGTTTTGTTAAATTCCCAAGTGTGTCACCGATAAAAGCCTTTTGGAAATTAGTAACTTGATCAAAACAGAAAAGTTATGTAACACTCAATTGTTATACTATCTCTGTTTCCATCTTGCATTGTAATAACACCCATCTTAACTCTATTTAAGACAAGTCATCGCCAGATGGCTTTCTGGCATTGATGGCATGATATGAAATCTAGTATAACTAAAAGTTTTTGGTTTTAGTAGCCTATAAATCCATTTAGAAAAATATATGTATTTGAATATAAGGTAAAGTTTTAAATTATTTGGCAATAGTAAACTAAACTTTTTTTTTTTTGTAAATTTTTATTTTCTAAAATTTCATTGAGCTCTTTTGCAATAAGAAACAAGTTACAAAAAATTAAGGTTTATTTACCCCAATTCAAAATTATTAGGAATATAATCATAGAGGTTGAAGTATTTCAAATATTGAACCCCAAATATTTTATTAGGTAAATTCGTGAATGCTGAGCATTCACTGTTAAAATATACTAATACTATTGATAGACTGGTAGAAGCCTAAAATCAAATATTTATTAAATATTTATATCCATATCTTTTCATGGCTTGGTAATTCATTTCTCTAGCATTAAATAAGATTCCATTGTTTGCATGTACTACACTTTATTTGAACTTTCACCTATGAAAGGATATCTTGGTTGCTTCCAAGCTTTTGTCAGTAATGAATAAAACTGCTATAGACATCTTTGTGGGTATAGGTTTCATCTTCTTTGGATAAATACCAAGAACTGCTACTGCTGAATCATCTGGCAAGAATATGTTTAGTTTTGTAAGAAACTGCCAAGTTGTTTTCCATTCTTTATTCTCAATAGACATGGAAGAACATTCCTGTTGCTCCACATCCTCACCAACATTTCGTGTTCTGTTGTCAGTGTTCTGGATTCTGGGTATGTACTGGTGTCTCTTTTTTGTTTTAATTTGCATTTTCCTGATGACATATGATGTGAAGCATCTTTTTATATGCTTATTTGCCATCTGTAATATTGTCTTTTGTGAGGTATCTGCTAAGGTCTTTGGCTCATTTTTAATCAGGTTTTTCCACGATTGTTGAGTTTTAAGGGGTCTTTGTGTCTTTTTGATTAACTGTCCTTTGCCAGATGTGTATTTTGCAAATTTTTTCTCACAGTCTGTGCTTTGCCTTTTCATTCTCTTGGCATTGTTTCACAGAGTAGACATTTTTAAATTCAGTGCTTGTGCTTTTGTAGCTAAAGTTATTTCCAAAACCAAGGTCATTTAAATTTTCTTCTATATTACCTTCTACATGTTTCATGTTTAGGTTTATAATTTAATCTGAGTTAATTTTTGTGAAGAGTGTATGATATCTGCCTGGATTTATTTTATTTTATTATTTATTTTATTTTTATTTTATATTTTTACATTTAGCTTCACCATTACTCCAGAACCATTTGTTTAAAAGGTTGTATTTTGCTCTCTTGTATTGATTTGCTTTTATATTAAATATAAAATATAATTGATAATATATATTCTGTTCCTTTAATCTAGTCTTTCTGTGGTATTACAATATCTTGCTTCCAATTATCGTTATGGTATACTTTTTTTAAAGATTTTATTTATTTATTTGACAGAGAGAGAGATCACAAATAGGCAGAGAGACAGACAGAGAGAGAAATGAGGAGAAGCAGGCTCCCTGCTGAGCAGAGTGCCCAATACGGGACTTGATCCCAGGCCCCTGGGATCATGACCTGAGCCAAAGGCAGAAGCTTAACCCACTGAGCCAACCAGGCGCCCCATCCTTATGGTAAACTTTGAAGTCAGTCCTCAGTCTTTGTTCTCCTTCAACACTATGTTGACTATTGTGAGTCTTTGCCTCTCCATATAAACTTTAAAATAAGTTTGTTAATATTAAAAAAAAAAAAAGAACTTGATGGAGTGCATTAATTGTATAGATAAACTTGGAAACCAGTGACCTCTTGAGCTTAGCAGGAGATAGACCATGGACATCAGTTGTCACAGTGGTGCCTCTGGCAGAACCTATTGCAAATCCCTAGGCAAAATGAGACCTCAAGGATCTGAGAGAATGTCTAAGAAGTACTTGATACATCCCTTGGGTATGGTTTATTAAGTGTCCACCTGTCTGAAAGCTGGGGAATCTAGATAAGGGAGGGAAAATTAGTTATGATAAAACATATCAACAAACATGAATAAATGTTGTAAAACTAATTGTCATGGCTCATATACAATATGCCCAACAGAGGGACCATCAAAAGGAAAGCATCAGTTATGTTTATTGTGAAATGTTTTATTCAAAATAAAGCAATGAGAGGGGAAGACACAATGAGAAAATTACCATTTTTTAAATGGTAACCTTCTTACAAAATGGAATAGGGTTTATATTCTAAGTAGTATATTGAAAAGTAAAACATTGGGGTGCCTGGGTGGCTCAGTGGTTTGGGCTGCTGCCTTCGGCTCGGGTCATGATCTCAGGGTCCTGGAATTGAGCCCTGCATCGGGCTCTCTGCTCTGCAGGAAGCCTGCTTCTCTCTCCCTCTCTCTCTGCCTGTCTCTCTGCCGACTTGTGATCTCTGTCTGTCAAATAAATAAATAAAATCTTTTTTAAAAAAAGAAAAGAAAGGTAAAACATTAAAAAATGAAATTTAAATTTAAAAAAATTATGTAATTTTTAAAAAAGGTTAAAAAGAGCAGAACCATTTTTCTTATAACTGGAAAATACATTCTATATATATCTATCAAAAATAACTTGTCGGGTTCCTGGGTGGCTTGTGGGTTAAGCCGCTGCCTTCAGCTCAGGTCATGATCTCAGGGTCCTGGGATGGAGCCCCACATTGGGCTCTCTGCTCAACGGGGAGCCTGCTACCTCCTCTCTCTCTTTGCCTGCCTCTCTGCCTACTTGTAATCTCTCTCTCTGTCAAATAAGTAAATAAAATCTTTAAAAAAAAAAAACTTGTCATGGGGGCACCTGGGTGGCTCAGTGGGTTAAAGCCTCTGCCTTCGGCTCAGGTCATGATCCCAGAATCCTTGGATCGAGTCCCACATCGGGCCCTCAGCTCATCAGGGAGCCTGCTTCCCCCCTCTCACTCTGCCTGACCCTGCCTACTTGTGATCTCTGTCAAGGAAATAAATAAAATCTTTTATAAAAAAATTTTAAAAAATAACGTGTCATGTCTGGAATCAGGAGCATATGGAAAAAAATAATATCTGAGGACAATACTTCTGCCATGTTTTGTGCCTTGTTAATATTTTTAAACAGTCAGGCAACTTTTAGCTTTATTGAAATACCTACTAAGAGACTAGCAGTGCCTTTTGGAGCCCTATGACTATGAAAATTAATTGCAAATATTCAAAATGTTTAGTATGGTGTCACTATTTAGGGCCACCACCAAGCATGTTTCAGAAGTAAGCATAACTGTTACTCTTCTGTAAGGCAAAAGGGCATGTTTTCAGGAGTTCCATCTGCTGTACCAGGAAGTGAATCAAGTAATGAATTTTGTCTATAAAATAATTCACTTTTCAATTTAACATTCCTCATTCCACATTATAATAATAAAAACTAGGAGGAGACTAAAACAAACAAACAACTACAACTACAACAACCAGCTTTTCCTTCAGTGGAAAAGTAAATAGAACCTTATGAGTAGCCTGAAATTTATTTTTAAATATTTTTAAGATAAGCGTTTTTGTTAGAAAACCATATATTTTATATAGCTAAGAAATAACAGGCAAAGTTTTATTAACGTCTAAAAAGTCTAGTTACTTCTATTTATCTATTAACTCATCTCTTTATGAAGTAGAACATGATCACACCTATTGTATCTACCCAAGTTTGTATGCTTTGGTTATTTTATGTTTGCTATTTCCTTGCTTAATTTTTACAATATTTGATACTTAATAGTATCTTTAAGTCCATCTACGGTTTCACAGAATTTGTTTGAACTTCATAAATATGTACAATACTTTTTGCACGTTGATTAAAAATTACGAGATATGGGGGCTCCTGGGTGGCTCAGTGGTTTAGGCCTCTGCCTTCGGCTCAGGTCATGATTTCAGGGTCCTAGGATGGAGCCCCACATCGGGCTCTCTGCTCAGCGGGGAGCCTGCTCCCCCACCCCTCTCTCTGCCTGCCTCTCTACCTACTTTTGATCTGTCAAATGGGTAAATAAGATCTTTCAAAAAAGATTCACTAGGTGTGAAATACACCGAGGCTATGGGAAGGAAAATGATTTCACCTGATCTGACTAGGAAGTGGTTGAAGCCTGAATTAAAGTGCTACAAAAAGAGTCAAGACCTGGGAAATATATGGGTAAAAAATCCCTAGAAAAACAGCAATAATAACGGGCTGCTCTGTATTGAAGCAGATCCTGCGGTAGGCAAAGAAGAGCTGGTTTTAGCCAGAGGATGATCTCCGTTTGTCTTCATGATCTGGCATTTCCTGCAAGCCAGGCATGGGGCTCTGCACTAGAGCTGCAAATGCTGGCGGGCCCTCACTGTCCCTTTTCTCTTCTCAGGGGGACAATGGGCATGTCCATGGTGCAGTGTGACAGGTTTTACCACAGGGAGATAAAAGACTGCCAAGGGTAGGTTGGAGCTGGGAAAAGGCACTTAGGAACAGATTTTGAGGGGAGGTGATAGACAAGGGCAAAGCGAAGAATGGGGATGAGTGTGTCACTTTCAAAGTGCCAGGAGGCAGCACAGTGCATTCGGGAATCTACAGCAAGTTCAGGACAACGGGCAGCTGATCTGGCAGCATCACCTGGGGATGGAGGCTGAGCCCCGGGGTTAACACTGGGGGTGAGCTGGTTTGTATACTATGCCGAGAAGGTGAGGTACTACACTGTGGGGGCACAGGGAGCTACCGGAGGATTTCAAAAATCAGAATCGTAACCATAATAGAGTATTTAAATGCAACCTAGCTTTCATCAAGGGTAAGATGCACTATAGTTTATGTTCGACTAAGAAAGAGAAATGCTGTCAGTTAAACTAGGATATGTCATCAAGTGCAAGAGTTATTAGAATGGGGGGGGGGAGGACAAATCTTAGAACAAGTAAACTGTGGTACTAGAATAATTAAGAAAGATCGAACACTTGGATCAACTAAAAAAGTGATTATTGCTTACCATGTGCCCCAAACTATATTAAGTCTTAGAACAAGAGACGATTTCATCTTGATGCCCCGCAGCTGGTAGACCCAAGGTACAGAGGGCAGTAGCCAACAACAAGCAGGCCCCAAGTGCCATGTGCAGACTCTAAGAGCAACTGCCTTTGAGAGAGGAAACGGTTGAGAGTGGGCTTTCTGAGGAAGAGAATTACTAGCTGGGAAAGTAGGAAAATTGACACAGAATCAGAATTGATGCCCCTACGTGACAGAGTTGGTGAAACTTCCCTTCTCAGAGATCTTGAGGCTCCTCAGAAATGTATTCCTCATTTTGGACGGAACATTCAGGATAAATATGATCTGTTCGAGTTCCAGGTTCTCTCATCAGGTCTGTTTCTTAGGATTCACTGGCACAAGATAAGGGTTTTGATAGTCCAGGGTAAATCCTGACAAAAGCAAACCACGGTGTCTATGAAATCTAACCACTCAGAAAAGAACAACAGATATAAGGCCAGGCCGACCAGACCCTGCAGGATAGGTAAGGTTGGTCCGGCAACAGGGGTAGAGGGGAAGTGCCCATCCTCTGCTAGAAGAGCTAGAGAAGACCCCTTCCGGAGAGACCACCAGGAGAGGAGAGCAGTAGGTGCTGATGATGAAGAATATTTTAATCAGCAGAGAAGGTGAAAATGACAAAGTTCCAGGATCAGAGTAAACATATGGGATTAAAAAATAAAAATTAAAAAAAAAAATTTTTTTGAAAGGACTTTTTTTTTAAAGGACTTTAAACAAAAGTCCTTTTTAAGAGACAGTTGGCTGTTTAAACCAAAAGTACAACTCACTGAGAGAATCGCCGCATTATTTATTGGGGTAGAAAGGACCTGGAATGTAGAAAGACCCATTCTGCAGAGGAAAAAATAGAATCACTAGCAGTCCTCATGCCTTGCACAGCCAGTGGCTAGAATCCCTGCCTCATGAGACCCTGTGCTAGAAGGCCGCTAGAACCATCTCAACTATGTTCGTCTTTCTTGGAAGCCAACAAGTCTTTGCCCAGTTAAGAGCACGGTAACAATCAGTCACGTTATGTTATAATGATTGTCGGTATCTTTAAAAGCCTTGTCAAGTTCCTTTTTGAGTAACCCTTACCCCACCCTTAGAGAAAGGGTGTGGTTCACCTCTTTGAAATACCTCATTGTTGTTTCACATTTACAATAGCCAAAAAAAAAAAAAAAAAAAAAGCTTTTTATTAACAAAGTGTTCAGAAGGGGGCGCCACTGTAAACAATGAGAGTTTTCGCTGCCCTGACAGTTTTGTTGCAGAAACAGCAGAAAGCACTCAGGTCAGACAGAGCCATGGGCTGGAGGGATTTTTAAAATTACAAAAACCGAACCAAATCAAACCAAAACAAAAATCAAAACCAATGTCCAAGATTTCAAGTTTGCTACTAAAGGTATGACATTCTCCTAGGACATGCGAGTGACTTGATCAATATATTTATATATTTATATTTGAAGAAGAAGGAACTATTTGATGCAGCAAAACCATAGTGCAAGGACCAATGCCGCGCTTCCCAGAGAACCCCAAGCTCTTTTTCTAGAATGGCCATATGCGTATGCATCAGGCGTCCTCTTTTCACTCCCTTTGTGGATCCCCTACCATGGAGGTCATGTAATAACCAATAACCAAAAAAGAAACAAAAAACCAAAACATCCAGGTCTGAGTGATTCGTGGGTGCCATCATGCAATGGCGGACCCTGCCTGGAGAGGAGGAGACTGCTTAAACAGATCGCGGGCAAGCATCTCAGCCCAGGCCTGTGCTGGGGAAGCTGGTTCCCGGCTTTGGGCACAATCAGGAAGCCAGCGAAGTGACCCGAGAGTGCACCCGGGGTTTAGGGCTGATGATCTTTTTGCAGCCAGGTAGCAGGTGGACACCCGCTCGGGGAGCCAGGCTAGGAGGCCGCTCAGCGCTGGCGCTGGCCACCCTCGCAAGCCCCCCGGGCTTTCCCGGTGCCCGTGCCCCGGGCCCGCGCCTCAGGACGGAGGGGGAGGTGGGCGAGGGCGTGGGCGGTCCGGAGAAGGGGCTTTGCTAATTGCAGAATCCGGGAGTGAGCTCGAGGAGGAGGACGCAGCGGAGAGTCTGAGAGGAGGTGGAGGAGCTGGCGGAGGAGGGGCGCAGCTCCGCTGTGCTCTGCTGCAGCCCAGTCCGCACTGCAGGACACCCGCACTCCCGCGCTCCAGCCCAGCTCCTGAGGCCGCACTGTCCCGCTCCCACGGCCCGCTGCCCCGCCCTGCCCCATGGCTTCTCAGGACGACCCTCTGCCAGCAGGTAAAGTGACACCGCGCTGCGCCCTCACCTGGAGCAGAAAGCGCGGGCCGCGAGCTCGCGGGGGTGTCGGGACCCAGCCTCCCGCGACCCCCGGGGCAGCGGGACCACCCCGGACGACGCGCCACACCCGGGTCCCCACGGGGTCGGGCCGGGGATGGAGCCAGGCGAGGTGCCCCCCCCAGCGAGCGCAATAGCCCCCTTCGTTTGGCACCTTCACGCGCGTGTGCCGAGGACCCCCTTCCCTCGTCCCGAGCTGTGGCCCCGCCACTTTTGTACTGGACTTGGGATCCCAGGTAGAAACTAGTCCCTCAGACCTCCCTGGCAGCAAGGAGCACAGGGAGGCATTCTCAGTTTTTCCGCCGCCCCTCCCCCCTCCTCCCCTGGCTCCTCCTCTCTCCACATTCACAAGCCTTCTGGCCTCCCTTTCCTCTCCTCATTGTCTCTTTTATTAAATGGTTTTGTTCTGCATGTTGACCCGCAGAGCGATTTCATGAATGAATATACATACAGGAAACTGAGTCGGAGCCCACCTGTGGAGGCCTTTCATTAGAATGGTCTCTGGTTCTAGCCTCAGTTCAGAATACTGCCTGTACCTGAGGACAGAGTCCAGATGTTTCTTTCATCTCTGACTTGAATTTGAAATATATACCATTCATTTGTTGATGGGCATCTAGGTTCTTTCCATAGTTTGGCTATTGTGGATATTGCTGCTATCAACATTTGGTGCACGTGCCCCTTTGGATCATATAGTAGTCTTCTTTACCTCTATCAGAACCCCAGGAAGCTTTATTTATTTATTTACTCACATAAACGGGTGATCCAACACAACTTTTTTTGATGTTCAAATGTATTATAATGTCTTACCGCTTAACACTATGCTTACTGCTCTCTTTCACTGTCTGACTAAATCCTCATCATCACTATGCCATTTAATCAGAAAGAACATTTGAACTCAGAATTCTCTCCATATCAGGGAATGAAGACTCCACCCTTCTGTTTGTGCAGGTAAAATAAATGTTGATATTGTCTGTCCTGCACATACCCCATCCTGTTCACCAGAATATTCACCATCAAAATAGATACAAAATAAAAACCATACCTCACCACTTCTATTACCACCCAGTATGCTAAAAACACCATCATATGTTCCTGAATTATTGACTTGATGGATAACCCCACTTCCACAAATACTGCACTCCTTTCTCCCTGCAAATTTATTTTGGTACAGCAACTTAACCTAAAAATCAAGTCAGATGATTTTATTCTGCTGTTGAAAGTCTTTTGGTATATTCCCCTTTCATATTAAATAAAAACTGAAGGCGTTTCAATGTACTAGAGGGTCATACATCAATACGTTCTTCCTCTCTCCACCACTATGAACTCCTCATTGGCCTCCTTGTTTTTCCTCAAAAGTAACAGACCAGCTGTTCACACAAAGTCTATATACTTACTTGCTCTGCCTAGAGCAATCTTTTCCTTTAATATTTGTATAACACCCTCCTTCACTTCCTGGGTGTTTGTGCAAATGAGTAAAAAGCCTGTATTAAGTGGATATTTTAAAAGCTAAATGAATGGCTTAATAGTTGTATATAGGGGGAAAGGGAACATATTTTCCACGGTTTAGAAGTGGAGTTCTTTTATAGAGTTCTTGTACAAGCCTACACTATTGAACGATAATGGGCAGTTGTACATTCCAATTATACAATCACTTTGGTAATTTATATCCTTTTTTGTAATTCATGACTGGACCATTTAATTCCTTAGGAGCATTATAGCATTTCAACTTTTCATGTTCAATAAACTTATTGGGGTTGCTCCCTTTTTTATTCAAATGGAGAAATAGTCATGATTTCATCTAAAGAAAGTGTTATTGATTGTGTTGTTTTCTAGGAATGAGTCGCACATGCCAGTTTAAAAGTTTTGTTAAATTCCCAAGTGTGTCACCGATAAAAGCCTTTTGGAAATTAGTAACTTGATCAAAACAGAAAAGTTATGTAACACTCAATTGTTATACTATCTTTGTTTCCATCTTGCATTGTAATAACACCCATCTTAACTCTATTTAAGACAAGTCATCGCCAGATGGCTTTCTGGCATTGATGGCATGATATGAAATCTAGTATAACTAAAAGTTTTTGGTTTTAGTAGCCTATAAATCCATTTAGAAAAATATATGTATTTGAATATAAGGTAAAGTTTTAAATTATTTGGCAATAGTAAACTAAACTTTTTTTTTTTTTGTAAATTTTTATTTTCTAAAATTTCATTGAGCTCTTTTGCAATAAGAAACAAGTTACAAAAAATTAAGGTTTATTTACCCCAATTCAAAATTATTAGGAATATAATCATAGAGGTTGAAGTATTTCAAATATTGAACCCCAAATATTTTATTAGGTAAATTCGTGAATGCTGAGCATTCACTGTTAAAATATACTAATACTATTGATAGACTGGTAGAAGCCTAAAATCAAATATTTATTAAATATTTATATCCATATCTTTTCATGGCTTGGTAATTCATTTCTCTAGCATTAAATAAGATTCCATTGTTTGCATGTACTACACTTTATTTGAACTTTCACCTATGAAAGGATATCTTGGTTGCTTCCAAGCTTTTGTCAGTAATGAATAAAACTGCTATAGACATCTTTGTGGGTATAGGTTTCATCTTCTTTGGATAAATACCAAGAACTGCTACTGCTGAATCATCTGGCAAGAATATGTTTAGTTTTGTAAGAAACTGCCAAGTTGTTTTCCATTCTTTATTCTCAATAGACATGGAAGAACATTCCTGTTGCTCCACATCCTCACCAACATTTCGTGTTCTGTTGTCAGTGTTCTGGATTCTGGGTATGTACTGGTGTCTCTTTTTTGTTTTAATTTGCATTTTCCTGATGACATATGATGTGAAGCATCTTTTTATATGCTTATTTGCCATCTGTAATATTGTCTTTTGTGAGGTATCTGCTAAGGTCTTTGGCTCATTTTTAATCAGGTTTTTCCACGATTGTTGAGTTTTAAGGGGTCTTTGTGTCTTTTTGATTAACTGTCCTTTGCCAGATGTGTATTTTGCAAATTTTTTCTCACAGTCTGTGCTTTGCCTTTTCATTCTCTTGGCATTGTTTCACAGAGTAGACATTTTTAAATTCAGTGCTTGTGCTTTTGTAGCTAAAGTTATTTCCAAAACCAAGGTCATTTAAATTTTCTTCTATATTACCTTCTACATGTTTCATGTTTAGGTTTATAATTTAATCTGAGTTAATTTTTGTGAAGAGTGTATGATATCTGCCTGGATTTATTTTATTTTATTATTTATTTTATTTTTATTTTATATTTTTACCTTTAGCTTCACCATTACTCCAGAACCATTTGTTTAAAAGGTTGTATTTTGCTCTCTTGTATTGATTTGCTTTTATATTAAATATAAAATATAATTGATAATATATATTCTGTTCCTTTAATCTAGTCTTTCTGTGGTATTACAATATCTTGCTTCCAATTATCGTTATGGTATACTTTTTTTAAAGATTTTATTTATTTATTTGACAGAGAGAGAGATCACAAATAGGCAGAGAGACAGACAGAGAGAGAAATGAGGAGAAGCAGGCTCCCTGCTGAGCAGAGAGCCCAATACGGGACTTGATCCCAGGCCCCTGGGATCATGACCTGAGCCAAAGGCAGAAGCTTAACCCACTGAGCCAACCAGGCGCCCCATCCTTATGGTAAACTTTGAAGTCAGTCCTCAGTCTTTGTTCTCCTTCAACACTATGTTGACTATTGTGAGTCTTTGCCTCTCCATATAAACTTTAAAATAAGTTTGTTAATATTAAAAAAAAAAAGAACTTGATGGAGTGCATTAATTGTATAGATAAACTTGGAAACCAGTGACCTCTTGAGCTTAGCAGGAGATAGACCATGGACATCAGTTGTCACAGTGGTGCCTCTGGCAGAACCTATTGCAAATCCCTAGGCAAAATGAGACCTCAAGGATCTGAGAGAATGTCTAAGAAGTACTTGATACATCCCTTGGGTATGGTTTATTAAGTGTCCACCTGTCTGAAAGCTGGGGAATCTAGATAAGGGAGGGAAAATTAGTTATGATAAAACATATCAACAAACATGAATAAATGTTGTAAAACTAATTGTCATGGCTCATATACAATATGCCCAACAGAGGGACCATCAAAAGGAAAGCATCAGTTATGTTTATTGTGAAATGTTTTATTCAAAATAAAGCAATGAGAGGGGAAGACACAATGAGAAAATTACCATTTTTTAAATGGTAACCTTCTTACAAAATGGAATAGGGTTTATATTCTAAGTAGTATATTGAAAAGTAAAACATTGGGGTGCCTGGGTGGCTCAGTGGTTTGGGCTGCTGCCTTCGGCTTGGGTCATGATCTCAGGGTCCTGGAATTGAGCCCTGCATCGGGCTCTCTGCTCTGCAGGAAGCCTGCTTCTCTCTCCCTCTCTCTCTGCCTGTCTCTCTGCCGACTTGTGATCTCTGTCTGTCAAATAAATAAATAAAATCTTTTTTAAAAAAAGAAAAGAAAGGTAAAACATTAAAAAATGAAATTTAAATTTAAAAAAATTATGTAATTTTTAAAAAAGGTTAAAAAGAGCAGAACCATTTTTCTTATAACTGGAAAATACATTCTATATATATCTATCAAAAATAACTTGTCGGGTTCCTGGGTGGCTTGTGGGTTAAGCCGCTGCCTTCAGCTCAGGTCATGATCTCAGGGTCCTGGGATGGAGCCCCACATTGGGCTCTCTGCTCAACGGGGAGCCTGCTACCTCCTCTCTCTCTTTGCCTGCCTCTCTGCCTACTTGTAATCTCTCTCTCTGTCAAATAAGTAAATAAAATCTTTAAAAAAAAAAAACTTGTCATGGGGGCACCTGGGTGGCTCAGTGGGTTAAAGCCTCTGCCTTCGGCTCAGGTCATGATCCCAGAATCCTTGGATCGAGTCCCACATCGGGCCCTCAGCTCATCAGGGAGCCTGCTTCCCCCCTCTCACTCTGCCTGACCCTGCCTACTTGTGATCTCTGTCAAGGAAATAAATAAAATCTTTTATAAAAAAATTTTAAAAAATAACGTGTCATGTCTGGAATCAGGAGCATATGGAAAAAAATAATATCTGAGGACAATACTTCTGCCATGTTTTGTGCCTTGTTAATATTTTTAAACAGTCAGGCAACTTTTAGCTTTATTGAAATACCTACTAAGAGACTAGCAGTGCCTTTTGGAGCCCTATGACTATGAAAATTAATTGCAAATATTCAAAATGTTTAGTATGGTGTCACTAATTAGGGCCACCACCAAGCATGTTTCAGAAGTAAGCATAACTGTTACTCTTCTGTAAGGCAAAAGGGCATGTTTTCAGGAGTTCCATCTGCTGTACCAGGAAGTGAATCAAGTAATGAATTTTGTCTATAAAATAATTCACTTTTCAATTTAACATTCCTCATTCCACATTATAATAATAAAAACTAGGAGGAGACTAAAACAAACAAACAACTACAACTACAACAACCAGCTTTTCCTTCAGTGGAAAAGTAAATAGAACCTTATGAGTAGCCTGAAATTTATTTTTAAATATTTTTAAGATAAGCGTTTTTGTTAGAAAACCATATATTTTATATAGCTACGAAATAACAGGCAAAGTTTTATTAACGTCTAAAAAGTCTAGTTACTTCTATTTATCTATTAACTCATCTCTTTATGAAGTAGAACATGATCACACCTATTGTATCTACCCAAGTTTGTATGCTTTGGTTATTTTATGTTTGCTATTTCCTTGCTTAATTTTTACAATATTTGATACATAATAGTATCTTTAAGTCCATCTACGGTTTCACAGAATTTGTTTGAACTTCATAAATATGTACAATACTTTTTGCACGTTGATTAAAAATTACGAGATATGGGGGCTCCTGGGTGGCTCAGTGGTTTAGGCCTCTGCCTTCGGCTCAGGTCATGATTTCAGGGTCCTAGGATGGAGCCCCACATCGGGCTCTCTGCTCAGCGGGGAGCCTGCTCCCCCACCCCTCTCTCTGCCTGCCTCTCTACCTACTTTTGATCTGTCAAATGGGTAAATAAGATCTTTCAAAAAAGATTCACTAGGTGTGAAATACACCGAGGCTATGGGAAGGAAAATGATTTCACCTGATCTGACTAGGAAGTGGTTGAAGCCTGAATTAAAGTGCTACAAAAAGAGTCAAGACCTGGGAAATATATGGGTAAAAAATCCCTAGAAAAACAGCAATAATAACGGGCTGCTCTGTATTGAAGCAGATCCTGCGGTAGGCAAAGAAGAGCTGGTTTTAGCCAGAGGATGATCTCCGTTTGTCTTCATGATCTGGCATTTCCTGCAAGCCAGGCATGGGGCTCTGCACTAGAGCTGCAAATGCTGGCGGGCCCTCACTGTCCCTTTTCTCTTCTCAGGGGGACAATGGGCATGTCCATGGTGCAGTGTGACAGGTTTTACCACAGGGAGATAAAAGACTGCCAAGGGTAGGTTGGAGCTGGGAAAAGGCACTTAGGAACAGATTTTGAGGGGAGGTGATAGACAAGGGCAAAGCGAAGAATGGGGATGAGTGTGTCACTTTCAAAGTGCCAGGAGGCAGCACAGTGCATTCGGGAATCTACAGCAAGTTCAGGACAACGGGCAGCTGATCTGGCAGCATCACCTGGGGATGGAGGCTGAGCCCCGGGGTTAACACTGGGGGTGAGCTGGTTTGTATACTATGCCGAGAAGGTGAGGTACTACACTGTGGGGGCACAGGGAGCTACCGGAGGATTTCAAAAATCAGAATCGTAACCATAATAGAGTATTTAAATGCAACCTAGCTTTCATCAAGGGTAAGATGCACTATAGTTTATGTTCGACTAAGAAAGAGAAATGCTGTCAGTTAAACTAGGATATGTCATCAAGTGCAAGAGTTATTAGAATGGGGGGGGAGGACAAATCTTAGAACAAGTAAACTGTGGTACTAGAATAATTAAGAAAGGTCGAACACTTGGATCAACTAAAAAAGTGATTATTGCTTACCATGTGCCCCAAACTATATTAAGTCTTAGAACAAGAGACGATTTCATCTTGATGCCCCGCAGCTGGTAGACCCAAGGTACAGAGGGCAGTAGCCAACAACAAGCAGGCCCCAAGTGCCATGTGCAGACTCTAAGAGCAACTGCCTTTGAGAGAGGAAACGGTTGAGAGTGGGCTTTCTGAGGAAGAGAATTACTAGCTGGGAAAGTAGGAAAATTGACACAGAATCAGAATTGATGCCCCTACGTGACAGAGTTGGTGAAACTTCCCTTCTCAGAGATCTTGAGGCTCCTCAGAAATGTATTCCTCATTTTGGACGGAACATTCAGGATAAATATGATCTGTTCGAGTTCCAGGTTCTCTCATCAGGTCTGTTTCTTAGGATTCACTGGCACAAGATAAGGGTTTTGATAGTCCAGGGTAAATCCTGACAAAAGCAAAGCACGTTATCTATGAAAAACTAACCACTCAGAAAAGAACAACAGATATAAGGCCAGGCCGACCTGACCCTGCAGGATAGGTAAGGTTGGTCTGGCAACAGGGGTAGAGGGGAAGTGCCCATCCTCTGCTAGAAGAGCTAGAGAAGACCCCTTCCGGAGAGACCACCAGGAGAGGAGAGCAGTAGGTGCTGATGATGAAGAATATTTTAATCAGCAGAGAAGGTGAAAATGACAAAGTTCCAGGATCAGAGTAAACATATGGGATTAAAAAATAAAAATTAAAAAAAAAATTTTTTTTGAAACGACTTTTTTTTTAAAGGACTTTAAACAAAAGTCCTTTTTAAGAGACAGTTGGCTGTTTAAACCAAAAGTACAACTCACTGAGAGAATCGCCGCATTATTTATTGGGGTAAAAAGGACCTGGAATGCAGAAAGACCCATTTTGCAGAAGAAAAAATAGAATCACTAACAGGCCTCATGCCTTTCACAACCAGTGGCTAGAATCCCTGCCTCATGAGACCCTGTGCTAGAAGGCCGCTTGAACCATCTCAACTATGTTCGTCTTTCTTGGAAGCCAACAAGAGTTTGCCAGGTTAAGAGCACGGTAACAATCAGTCACGTTATGTTATAATGATTGTCGGTATCTTTAAAAGCCTTGTCAAGTTCCTTTTTGAGTAACCCTCACCCACACTTAGAGAAATTTACCTGTGGTTCACCTCTTTGAAATACCTCATTGTTGTTTCACATTTACAATAGCCAAAACAAAAAAAAAAAAAAAAAAAAAGCTTTTTATTAACAAAGTGTTCAGAAGGGGACGCCACTGTAAACAATGAGAGTTTTCGCTGCCCTGACAGTTTTGTTGCAGAAACCGCAGAAAGCCCTCAGGTCAGACACAGCCAAGGGCTGGAGGGATTTTTAAAATTACAAAAACAAAACCAAATCAAACCAAAACAAAAATCAAAACCAATGTCCAAGATTTCAAGTTTGTTACTAAAGGTATGACATTCTCCTAAGACATGCGAGTGACTTGATCAATATATTTATATATTTATATTTGAAGAAGAAGGAACTATTTGATGCAGCAAATCCACGTTGATTAAAAATTACCAGGATGGGGGCTCCTGGGTGGCTCAGTGGTTTAGGCCTCTGCCTTCGGCTCAGGTCATGATTTCCGGGTCCTGGGATGGAGCCCCACATCGGGCTCTCTGCTCAGCGGGGAGCTTGCTTCCCCCCCCCATATCTGCCTGCCTCTCTACCTACTTGTGATCTGTCAAATGGATAAATAAGATCTTTCAAAAAAGATTCACTAGGTGTGAAATACACCGAGGCTATGGGAAGGAAAATGATTTCACCTGATCAGACTAAGAAGTGGTTGAAGCCTGAATTAAAGTGCTATAAAAAGAGTCAAGACCTGGGAAATATATGGGTAAAAAATCCCTAGAAAAACAGCAATAATAACTGGCTGCTCTTTATTGATCCTGAAAGACCCCTTCCCCTAGTAGATAGATAGGATAACTAACCGCTTGTTTGCTTTTCTGTAAACCGCTGGCTTTTAGGTATGAAATTAGGTTATCAATTGTGTGATTAATTGCTCTTTTGCCCTCTCTAGCCGCGTGGCTTATAGAAATAATAGAGACGCCATGATGACATTCCTACCTTCCCCCTTCTTGTTCCCCTTCCCCACCTCTCCTTTCGCGCGCGCGGGTCCTCATAACCAATCAGTTTGTGCCCCCCTCCCCCCTGCTCTCTTCGCGCGCGCGGGTCTCTGAAGCCAATCCGCAAACTCCAAGTATGCCTTTTTCAAAAGTTTAAACTGTCCACCAACCAGTTGCGCCCCACCCAAAACTTGTTTGTACCTTCCTATAAAGACCCTGCTTCACTCCGGTCGGGGTGCTCGGTTAGCTGAAGCTGCCGACCACCCGCCGGTACCTGCGTGACAATAAACCTCTTGCTGTTTGCATCCAGTGGCAGTGTTGGATTCTTGGGTAAGGGGATCCGCGGGTCTTTCATTTGGAGGTCCCACCGAGATCATCGGACTCCTGCCCACGGATCCAACTGACTCCCACCGGGAGGTAAGCTGGCCAGCATTTAAATTTTCAGAACTGTGTGTTTTTGTTTCCTGTCGGTATAAGGCTACTTTCCCATATGGACTATTCTGGGAGGGTGTCTAACCCGTGTGAATCTGAAGAGTGCCTGATTGTATGAATGTGTTCGTGCGGCTCCACGGCTTCGGCTACGGAGTCTGAGTGGGCTGCACCCTGATTCTCGCGGAACGTCATACAGCATAACGGTCATCTACTCCTTGGAGTAGCCTGGTCCGGGGCTTATACGGATAGACCTTAGCTAAGACGTTCCTAAGCTCCCGCGAGGGACGCGAGCAGGACAGCGCCTGAAAGATCCCCCTCCCCTTGTCGGCAACATCGTACACCAGGGAGGGAAACACTACCTTTGCCTTCTGTCTCGTGTTCCCGCGTTCTTGTTTGTCTCTAGTCTTGTGAGGCCTCTGTTTGACCTATACTGCAGGTAGCGGTATAGTGTTTGTACAACAGCGTGCGTTGTTGGATTGTATTTGTAGGCAGCTTGAGAAGGAGCTGACGAGCTCGGACTTCTCCCCTGCCACCCTGGGGGACGCCCCAGGGATCAAAGGGGCCCACTTTTTTGGAGCCCCTCATTTGTCCGAGGGATATATTCGTTTGTCCGTTCCAGAGGAACCCCTCGGCCCTGGACGGAATTTGTCCACCGCAGGGAGATCTCGAGGCTCCTCTGGGCCGGTGGAAACTTTGCTTTCGGTAGTATACCGAAACCGCGCAGCGACCTTTTTGTTGATTGTTTTGTGTGTGCTGTTCATTATCCTTGGTGTTTTCTTTGAGTCTAAAATGGGGCAGACTCTCACAACCCCTCTGAGCCTCACTCTAGGTCACTGGAAAGATGTTCGGATCCGAGCCAACAACCTATCAGTGGAGATTAAGAAGAGTAAATGGCACGCTCTCTGCACCTCTGAATGGCCCACCTTCAAGGTTGAATGGCCTGCAGAAGGAACCTTCAACATCAACATTATCTTGCAGGTCAAAGGGCGAATCCTCGACCAGGGACATCAAGACCAAGCACCTTACATCGTAGTCTGGGAAAGCCTGGTCAAAGAGCCCCCTTCGTGGGTCTCTCCCTTTGTTCCCCCTTGCCCTCCCTTAAGCCCTTCAGCGCCGCCCCCGCCGCCTCCTACCCCTCACCCAGCTCCCTCCGCCCCACCGTTACCGACTCCACGCCCCAGACCAACTCCCACTAACCCCTCCAAACCACCCACCTCTTCCAACCTTTACCCTGTAGTCCCTACTGAACCTCCCTCGTCCAACAATGACTCCTCTCTGCGACGCCCCAAACAGGTCCTCCCTCCTGAGGAATCCCCTTTAATAGACCTCCTAACCGAGGACCCTCCACCTTATCATCCACCTAGGCCGGCATCCGACCCCATGGGGGAATCAGATCATCCATCTCCAATCGCCGGCAGAGTTAGAGGCCGGCAGAGACCAGAACAAGGGGAGACCTCTAAGCTCTTTCCCTTGCGCCAAGGGAGGGAACCAGGGAGCCTCCAATATTGGCCCTTCTCTGCATCTGATCTATATAACTGGAAGTCTCATAACCCTTCTTTCTCACAGGACCCTATGGCCCTAACCGCCTTAATTGAATCTATCTTAGTTACACATCAGCCTACTTGGGACGATTGCCAGCAGCTCTTGCAGGCTCTCCTCACTACAGAGGAGAGACAGAGGGTCTTTTTAGAGGCCAGAAAGAATGTCCCAGGGGACGACGGAAGGCCCACACAACTTCCTAACGTGATAGATGAAGCCTTCCCTCTGACTCGCCCTGACTGGGACTTCCATACACCCGCAGGTAGGACCCGCCTACGTCTTTACCGCCAGTTACTTATAGCAGGCCTCCATAATGCAGGGCGACGCCCCACTAATTTGGCCCAGGTAAGACAGGTGACTCAAGGAAAGGAGGAATCTCCAACCGCCTTCCTAGAAAGGCTTAAGGAAGCTTACCGCAGGTATACACCTTTTGACCCAGATAGTGACGAACAGAGAGGAAATGTCTCCATGACATTCATCTGGCAGTCGGCTCCAGATATTAGGAACAAGTTGCAGCGTTTGGAAAATCTACAAGATTTCTCTTTGCAGGATTTATTAAAGGAGGCAGAAAAGATTTTTAATAAAAGAGAAACTCAGGAAGAGAAAGAGGAACGACTTAGGAAGTTGCAGGAAGAAAAAGAAGAGAAACTGAGGAAGGAAGCTGAAGAGAAGGAAGAAAAGCGTGAGCGTAAGCGAACCAAGGAACTCAGTAAAATCTTGGCCGCCGCAGTGCAAGGCAGTCAGGGCTTAGAGATAGGAAGGCCAGATAAGGGAGGAGAAATAAGGAGGCTCCGGATAGAACGGGACCAATGTGCCTATTGTAAAGAAAGAGGACATTGGGCCAAGAACTGCCCGAGAAATCCTAAGAAGAACGCTAAGCAAGTTACAAGACTTATGGCTTTAGATGAAGACTAGGGGCGTCAGGGTCAGGAGCCCCCCCCTGAACCCCGGGTAACCCTAACAGTCGGGGGGCAACCAATCACCTTCCTAGTAGATACAGGGGCTCAACACTCCGTTTTGACCAAGAACCCGGGGCCACTCAGCAACCGGATGGCCTGGGTTCAAGGAGCCACCGGAGGGAAGCAATATCGCTGGACTACGGACAGGAAAGTACATCTGGCCTCAGGTAAAGTTTCTCATTCATTTCTTCATGTCCCCGATTGCCCCTACCCACTTCTGGGAAGAGACTTATTAACCAAACTCAAAGCCCAGATCCATTTTGAACCACAAGGGGCCACCGTAACCGGCCCTAATGGGACTCCTCTACATGTCCTCACCCTACAATTGGAAGAGGAATATAGACTACATGAGAAGCCCTCTCAACCTCAGAGGGACATAGAGTCCTGGCTCACATCTTACCCGGATGCCTGGGCAGAAACAGGAGGAATGGGATTGGCTATCCAGCAGCCCCCCATTCACATACAGTTAAAGGCAACCGCCGTCCCTGTCAATGTTAAACAGTACCCCATGTCCAATGAGGCCCATCAGGGCATCAAGCCACACATACGGCGGTTACTAGACCAGGGCATCTTGGCCCCATGCCGGTCTCCTTGGAACACCCCTCTGTTGCCCGTCAAGAAACCCGGCACCAATGATTACCGGCCAGTTCAGGACCTCAGGGAGATCAATAAGAGGGTAGAAGACATCCACCCTACGGTGCCCAACCCTTACAACTTACTTAGTACCCTGCCTCCAACCCATTCCTGGTACACCGTCTTGGACCTCAAGGATGCTTTCTTCTGTTTAAGACTGAGTCCGCAGAGTCAGCCTCTCTTCGCTTTTGAATGGAGGGACCCAGACTTAGGAATATCAGGTCAGCTGACCTGGACTCGGTTACCGCAAGGGTTCAAGAACAGCCCAACGCTGTTCGACGAGGCTCTTCACCAGGACTTGGCCGACTTTCGGGTAAGGCACCCCTCCCTGATCCTGCTTCAATATGTCGACGACATCCTACTGGCGGCCACCAACGAAGAAGACTGCCGGACAGGTACTGGGGATCTCTTAACGACCCTAGGCCAATTGGGGTATAGGGCATCCGCCAAGAAGGCCCAGATTTGCCAGGTTAGGGTCACCTACCTGGGCTATGAACTATATGATGGACAACGGTGGCTAACGGCTGCAAGGAAAGAAACTATTTCTAACATTCCTGCGCCTCAAAACCATAGGCAATTGCGGAGTTCCTAGGAACAGCGGGCTTTTGCAGACTATGGATCCCAGGATTCGCAGAGATAGCGGCCCCTCTATATCCATTGACTAAGCAAGATACTCCTTTTGTTTGGACTGGGCAACAGCAACAGGCGTTTGATCATATCAAACGAGCGCTTCTTAAATCTCCGGCATTAGGCCTGCCAGACATAACAAAGCCCTTTGACCTCTTTGTTGATGAAAAACAAGGCTTCGCTAAAGGGGTCTTAACCCAAAGACTTGGGCCTTGGAGACGCCCCATCGCCTACCTCTCTAAGAAATTAGACCCCGTAGCGGCTGGCTGGCCACCATGCCTAAAGATGATAGCGGCAATTGCAGTCCTTATCAAAGATGCCACCAAACTGACACTGGGACAGCCCCTAACCATACTGGCCCCACATACAGTGGAGTCTTTAATCAGACAACCACCGGACCGCTGGCTGTCAAACGCCCGCCTGACTCATTACCAGTCCCTCCTCCTGGACACAGACAGGATCCAGTTCGGGCCTGTAGTGACTCTTAACCCTGCAACCTTGCTGCCCACTCCTGGAGAGACGCCGCCATTACATGACTGTCACCAGATCCTTGCTGAGACGCAAGGGACACGGCCCGACCTGACTGATCAGCCCATCAAGGATGCGGATCTGACCTGGTACACAGATGGCAGCAGCTATCTACAAGATGGGAAGCGACGGGCAGGGGCAGCCATCACGACTGACTCTCAGCTTGTATGGGCCAGCGCGCTACCAGAAGGTACATCAGCACAACGGGCAGAACTGATAGCTTTGACCCAGGCCCTCCAACTGGCAGAAGGTAAGAGCCTCAATGTCTATACTGACAGCAGATATGCTTTTGCCACTGCCCATGTCCATGGAGAGATCTACAGAAGGAGGGGACTACTCACCTCAGAAGGCAAAGAAATCAAGAATAAAGCCGAGATATTAGCCTTATTAAAAGCCTTATTCCTTCCCAAAAAGCTGAGCATAATGCACTGTCCTGGCCACCAGAAAGGGGAGACCCCTGAGGCAAGGGGAAACCGCCTGGCGGATACGATGGCTAAACAGGCAGCCCTGGGACCCCAATTGCTAACTGTCACTATACTTACAGAGACAGAAGACTTAGACAATGCCACCACTTGGAATTATGAGGAGGCCGACTTGGACTATGTACAAAAACTGGGAGCTGACTACAATCCAGCCCTCAATCGATGGGAATATAAAGGGAGAGCCATAATGCCCATAAAAATGGCAAAGGAGCTAATAACTCACCTACATCGGCTAACCCACCTGAGTGCAAGCAAAATGAAGGCCCTCATGGAAAGGGCCAACTTAGAAAGCCATTTCCCCAAACAAAATTTCCTTCTTCATCAAGCAGCTGCTAATTGTAGGGCCTGTGCTCAGGTCAATCCTGGAAAGACTGTTATTGGACCAGGTGTCCGGGCACGCGGGCGGCGACCTGGCACACACTGGGAAGTTGATTTTACCGAAATTAAACCTGGCATGTATGGATATAAGTATCTTTTAGTATTTCTAGACACCTTTTCAGGATGGACGGAAGCTTTTCCTACCAAAAAGGAGACAGCTACCATGGTTGCTAAGAAACTATTAGAGGAAATCTTCCCAAGGTATGGTATGCCTGAGGTGTTAGGGTCCGACAACGGGCCTGCCTTTGTCTCCCAGGTAAGTCAGTCGGTGGCCAAGCTACTGGGGATTGATTGGAAACTACATTGTGCTTATAGACCCCAGAGTTCAGGACAGGTAGAGAGAATGAATAGAACCATCAAGGAGGTTTTAACCAAATTACTGCTTGAAACTGGCTCTAAAGATTGGGTATCACTCCTACCTCTAGCACTCTATCGGGCTAGGAACACCCCCGGGCCTCATGGCCTGACTCCCTTTGAGATTCTCTATGGTGCTCCACCCCCCGCTGTCACATTCTTTGCCCCCGATATCTCTGCTTATGCCCCCTCCCCCTCTATACAGGCCCACCTGCAAGCTTTGCAGCTGGTGCAGCAGGAAATCTGGAGACCCCTGGCAGCCGCCTACAAGGAGAGACTCGACGTCCCACTGCGGCCACACCCCTATAAAATAGGGGACACCGTCTGGGTTCGCAGACATCGGGCCACAAACCTTGAACCCCGTTGGAAAGGACCCCATACAGTGCTCCTGACGACCCCCACAGCACTGAAGGTTGACGGGATTGCAGCCTGGATCCACGCCTCCCACGTGAAAGCCGCGCACCCAGAGGAACAGACCGAACCCCTTCGGGACTCAGAATGGACCATCCGACGATCCTCAAATCCACTAAAGATAAGGCTCATGCGCCGCTAACCCTCCTCCTTGTTCACACTTTCCTTTCCTTTGGAGGTACCAGTCCACATTTCCCCAAACAATTAACTTGGCAAGTCATTAGTCGGGCGGGCCTAGTAGTCTGGAACATAACACGTACAGCCACTCCCTACACTTGGTGGCCTAACTTGTATCCTGACATCTGTAAACTAGCCATGGGAGCTCCAGCTAACTGGGACATAGAAAATTACTTCAACCTACGGAAGCCCCCTTCACAACCATCCCCCCCGGGGCGACTCGGGTTAGATCCTTGGGGAGGCTGTGGGGGCTGGAGTCAGCGAAGTATGTTAAGCACACTTACTTTCTATGTATGCCCCGGGTTTCACAGACCCAGGGAATGGACCTCATGTAGTGGGGCAGCCCACTTTTATTGTCGCACTTGGGGCTGCGAAACCACAGGTGACACTTATTGGAAACCCACCTCAGGCTGGGACTACATAACCGTGACGGCGAATTATTCTCACGCCAGGAGCCACCCCAGATGGACACAGAACCCAGCCTGTAAAGAAAACTGGTGTCACCCACTCAAAATAGCTTTTACCGAGTCAGGAAAAAGACAGCCTAACTGGGCAAGGGGATATACCTGGGGCCTCAGATTCTATAAAGAACGTTATGACGACGGGCTAACATTCACTATAAAACTTTCTATAGAGGATCCCCAAACTTACCCCGTAGGGCCAAACTTTGTTCTGGCAAACCAAAAACCTGTAAAACCCTCCAATCCCCGGCGCCCTTCAGCTCCGCCAGCTCCTGCCCGCCAACCTCCCATACTTCCCCATCCAACCCATGCCTCCGAAGACCCCGCCTCCAAGCATGAATTAGGAACCTCTAAAGGGACTTTCACACCCTCCGCACGCCCGGCTAGCTCAATCGGTAGAGCAGAAACTCCACTTGTCGGAACTGGGGACCGGCTTTTCAATTTAATTTTAGGAACATATACGGCCCTCAATTACTCCAATCCTAAATTTACTGAAGACTGCTGGCTCTGCCTGGTTTCAAGCCCCCCCTATTACGAGGGGATAGCCATTGTCGCCAATTATACCAACCACATAAGTCCCCCACCTGCTTGCAACTCCCAGGGACATAAACTCACCCTTTCTGAAGTATCTGGCCAGGGACTATGCTTAGGCCCCGTGCCCGCTTCCCATCAGGCACTTTGTAACACCACCATCCGGAATATCCCTCCTGGTAGTAATTATCTAGCAGCACCTAACGGGACATATTGGGCTTGCAGCACCGGCTTGACCCCTTGTGTTTCTGCCCAAATTTTAAATGATGCTGCAGATTATTGTATATTAGTGCAACTTTGGCCCAAGGTAACTTACCACAGTTCAAGATTTGTCCTTGACTTCTTCGAACAGAAGCATAGGTCTCGATACCAGAGGGAGCCCATAACTATGACTATAGCTTTGCTGTTGGGCATCGGAGGAATAACAGCAGGTATCGGAACAGGAGCTTCAGCTTTAATCCAAGGTAATCAGCTCAGACAGTTACAAGTTGCTATAAACGCTGACCTTGAGGCCATAGAAAAATCAATCACAGCCTTAGAAAAATCCTTAACTTCCTTATCAGAAGTTGTACTACAGAACAGGAGAGGACTAGACCTCTTATTTCTAAAAGAAGGAGGATTATGTGCAGCCTTAAAAGAAGAATGCTGCTTTTATGCCGACCATACTGGGGTGGTCAGAGAAACAATGGATAAGCTAAGGGAAAGATTAGCCCAAAGAAAAAGGGACTCTGAATCCCAACAGGGCTGGTTTGAAAGGTGGTTCACCCGTTCCCCTTGGTTTACAACCTTAATATCCACCCTTACGGGGCCCCTCATCATTTTACTACTAATTCTGTCAGTTGGCCCTTGCATCATTAATAGACTTGTCCAATTCACTAAAGACCGCTTGTCCGTAATTCAGACTATGGTACTAACACAACAATATCAACTTTTAAAACGATCAGGGTCCCGGACAAGCTTAGAGCAGGAACAAGACGAATGGATATAAGATTCTATCCATGGTAAAGAAAAAGGGGGGAAATGAAAGACCCCTTCCCCTAGTAGATAGATAGGATAACTAACCGCTTGTTTGCTTTTCTGTAAACCGCTGGCTTTTAGGTATGAAATTAGGTTATCAATTGTGTGATTAATTGCTCTTTTGCCCTCTCTAGCCGCGTGGCTTATAGAAATAATAGAGACGCCATGATGACATTCCTACCTTCCCCCTTCTTGTTCCCCTTCCCCACCTCTCCTTTCGCGCGCGCCAGCCCTCATAACCAATCAGTTTGTGCCCCCCTCCCCCCTGCTCTCTTCGCGCGCGCGGGTCTCTGAAGCCAATCCGCAAACTCCAAGTATGCCTTTTTCAAAAGTTTAAACTGTCCACCAACCAGTTGCGCCCCACCCAAAACTTGTTTGTACCTTCCTATAAAGACCCTGCTTCACTCCGGTCGGGGTGCTCGGTTAGCTGAAGCTGCCGACCACCCGCCGGTACCTGCGTGACAATAAACCTCTTGCTGTTTGCATCCAGTGGCAGTGTTGGATTCTTGGGTAAGGGGATCCGCGGGTCTTTCAATCCAACCCTGCGGTAGGCAAAGAAGAGCTGGTTTTAGCCAGAGGATGATCTCCGTTTGTCTTCATGATCTGGCATTTCCTGCAAGCCAGGCATGGGGCTCTGCACTAGAGCTGCAAATGCTGGGGGGCCCTCACTGTCCCTTTTCTCTTCTCAGGAGGACAACGGACATGTCCATGGTGCAGTGTGACAGGTTTTACCACAGGGAGATAAAAGACTGCCAAGGGTAGGTTGGAGCTGGGAAAAGGCACTTAGGAACAGATTTTGAGGGGAGGTGATAGACAAGGGCACAGCAAAGAATGAGGATGAGTGTGTCAAGTTTCAAAGTGCCAGGAGGCAGCACAGTGCATTCGGGAAACTACAGCAAGTTCATGACAATGGACAGCTGATATGGCAGCATCACCTGGGGATGGAGACTAGGCCCCGGGGTTAACTCTGGGGGTGAGATGGTTTGTATACTATGCCGAGGAGGTGAGCTACTACACTGTGGGGGCACAGGGAGCTACCGGAGGATTTCAAATATCAGAATCGTAACCATAATAGGGTATTTAATTGCGACCTAGCTTTCATCAAGGGTAAGATGCACTATAGTTTATGTTCGACTAAGAAAGAGAAATGCTGTCTTAAGTTAAACTAGGATATGTCATCAAGTGCAAGAGATATTAGAATGAGGGGGGAGGACAAATCTTAGAACAAGTAAACTGTGGTACTAGAATAATTAAGAAAGGTCGAACACTTGGATCAACTAAAAAAGTGATTATTGCTTACCATGTGCCCCAAACTATATTAAGTCTTAGAACAAGAGACGTTCTCATCTTGATGCCCCGCAGCTGGTAGACCCAAGGTACAGAGAGCAGTAGTCAACGACCAGCAGGCCCCAAGTGCCATGTGCAGACTCTAAGAGCAACTGCCTTTGAGAGAGGAAACGGTTGAGAGTGGGCTTTCTGAGAAAGAGAATTACTAGCTGGGAAGGTAGGAAAATTGACACAGAATCAGAATTGATGCCCCTACATGACAGAGTTGGTGAAACTTCCCTTCTGAGAGATCTTGAGGCTCCTCAGAAATGTATTCTTCATTTTGGACGGAACATTCAGGATAAATATGATCTGTTCGAGTTCCTGATTCTCTCATCAGGACTGTTTCTTAGGCTTCACTGGCACAAGATAAGGGTTTTGATAGTCCAGGGTAAATCCTGACAAAAGCAAACCACGGTGTCTCTGAAATCTAACCACTCAGAAGAGAACAACAGATAAAAGGCCAGGCCGACCTGACCCTGCAGGATAGGTAAGGTTGGTCCGGTAACAGGGGTAGAGGGGAAGTGTCCATCCTCTGCTAGAAGAGCTAGAGAAGACCCCTTCCGGAGAGACCACCAGGAGAGGAGAGCAGTAGGTGCTGATGATGAAGAATATTTTAATCAGCAGAGAAGGTCAAAATGACAAAGTTCCAGGATCAGAGTAAACATATGCGATTTATAAATAAAAATTAAAAAAAATTTTTTTGAAAGGACTTTTTTTTTAAAGGACTTTAAACAAAAGTCCTTTTTAAGAGACAGTTGGCTGTTTAAACCAAAGGTACAACTCACTGAGAGAATCGCCGCATTATTTATTGGGGTAGAAAGGACCTGGAATGTAGAAAGACCCATTCTGCAGAGGAAAAAATAGAATCACTAGCAGGCCTCATGCCTTGCACAGCCAGTGGCTAGAATCCCTGCCTCATGAGACCCTGTGCTAGAAGGCCGCTAGAACCATCTCAACTATGTTCGTCTTTCTTGGAAGCCAACAAGTCTTTGCCCAGTTAAGAGCAGGGTTACAATCAGTCACGTTATGTTATAATGATTGTCGGTATCTTTAAAAGCCTTGTCAAGTTCCTTTTTGAGTAACCCTCACCCACACTTAGAGAAATTTACCTGTGGTTCACCTCTTTGAAATACCTCATTGTTGTTTCACATTTACAATAGCCAAAACAAACAAACAAAAAAAAAGCTTTTTATTAACAAAGTGTTCAGAAGGGGGCGCCACTGTAAACAATGAGAGTTTTCGCTGCCCTGACAGTTTTGTTGCAGAAACAGCAGAAAGCACTCAGGTCAGACAGAGCCAAGGGCTGGAGGGATTTTTAAAATTACAAAAACCGAACCAAATCAAACCAAAACAAAAATCAAAACCAATGTCCAAGATTTCAAGTTTGCTACTAAAGGTATGACATTCTCCTAAGACATGCGAGTGACTTGATCAATATATTTATATATTTATATTTGAAGAAGAAGGAACTATTTGATGCAGCAAAACCATAGCGCAAGGACCAATGCCGCGCTTCCCAGAGAACCCCAAGCTCTTTTTCTAGAATGGCCATATGCGTATGCATCAGGCGTCCTCTTTTCACTCCCTTTGTGGATCCCCTACCATGGAGGTCATGTAATAACCAATAACCAAAAAAGAAACAAAAAACCAAAACATCCAGGTCTAAGTGATTCGTGGGTGCCATCATGCAATGGCGGACCCTGCCTGGAGAGGAGGAGACTGCTTAAACAGATCGCGGGCAAGCATCTCAGCCCAGGCCTGTGCTGGGGAAGCTGGTTCCCGGCTTTGGGCACAATCAGGAAGCCAGCGAAGTGACCCGAGAGTGCACCCGGGGTTTAGGGCTGATGATCTTTTTGCAGCCAGGCAGCAGGTGGACACCCGCTCGGGGAGCCAGGCTAGGAGGCCGCTCAGCGCTGGCGCTGGCCACCCTCGCAAGCCCCCGGGCTTTCCCGGTGCCCGTGCCCTGGGCCCTTGCCTCAGGACGGAGGGGGAGGTGGGCGAGGGTGTGGGCGGTCCGGAGAAGGGGCTTTGCTAATTGCAGAATCCGGGAGTGAGCTAGCTGAGGAGGACGCAGCGGAGAGTCTGAGAGGAGGTGGAGGAGCTGCCGGAGGAGGGGCGCAGCTCCGCTGTGCTCTGCTGCAGCCCAGTCCGCACTGCAGGACACCCGCACTCCCGCGCTCCAGCCCAGCTCCTGAGGCCGCACTGTCCCGCTCCCACGGCCCGCTGCCCCGCCCTGCCCCATGGCTTCTCAGGACGACCCTCTGCGAGCAGGTAAAGTGACACCGCGCTGCGCCCTCACCTGGAGCAGAAAGCGCGGGCCGCGAGCTCGCGGGGGTGTCGGGACCCAGCCTCCCGCGACCCCCGGGGCAGCGGGACCACCCCGGACGACGCGCCACACCCGGGTCCCCACGGGGTCGGGCCGGGGATGGAGCCAGGCGAGGTGCCCCCCGCAGCGAGCGGAATAGCCCCCTTCGTTTGGCACCTTCACGCGCGTGTGCCGAGGACCCCCTTCCCTCATCCCGAGCTGTGGCCCCGCCACTTTTGTACTGGACTTGGGATCCCAGGTAGAAACTAGTCCCTCAGACCTCCCTGGCAGCAAGGAGCACAGGGAGGCATTCTCAGTTTTTCCGCCGCCCCTCCCCCCTCCTCCCCTGGCTCCTCCTCTCTCCACATTCACAAGCCTTCTGGCCTCCCTTTCCTCTCCTCATTGTCACTTTTATTAAATGGTTTTGTTCTGCATGTTGACCCGCAGAGCGATTTCATGAATGAATATACATACAGGAAACTGAGTCGGAGCCCACCTGTGGAGGCCTTTCATTAGAATGGTCTCTGGTTCTAGCCTCAGTTCAGAATACTGCCTGTACCTGAGGACAGAGTCCAGATGTTTCTTTCATCTCTGACTTGAATTTGAAATATATACCATTCATTTGTTGATGGGCATCTAGGTTCTTTCCATAGTTTGGCTATTGTGGATATTGCTGCTATCAACATTTGGTGCACGTGCCCCTTTGGATCATATAGTAGTCTTCTTTACCTCTATCAGAACCCCAGGAAGCTTTATTTATTTATTTACTCACATAAACGGGTGATCCAACACAACTTTTTTTGATGTTCAAATGTATTATAATGTCTTACCGCTTAACACTATGCTTACTGCTCTCTTTCACTGTCTGACTAAATCCTCATCATCACTATGCCATTTAATCAGAAAGAACATTTGAACTCAGAATTCTCTCCATATCAGGGAATGAAGACTCCACCCTTCTGTTTGTGCAGGTTTAATAAATGTTGATATTGTCTGTCCTGCACATACCCCATCCTGTTCACCAGAATATTCACCATCAAAATAGATACAAAATAAAAACCATACCTCACCACTTCTATTACCACCCAGTATGCTAAAAACACCATCATATGTTCCTGAATTATTGACTTGATGGATAACCCCACTTCCACACATACTGCACTCCTTTCTCCCTGCAAATTTATTTTGGTACAGCAACTTAACCTAAAAATCAAGTCAGATGATTTTATTCTGCTGTTGAAAGTCTTTTGGTATATTCCCCTTTCATATTAAATAAAAACTGAAGACGTTTCAATGTACTAGAGGGTCATACATCAATACGTTCTTCCTCTCTCCACCACTATGAACTCCTCATTGGCCTCCTTGTTTTTCCTCAAAAGTAACAGACCAGCTGTTCACACAAAGTCTATATACTTACTTGCTCTGCCTAGAGCAATCTTTTCCTTTAATATTTGTATAACACCCTCCTTCACTTCCTGGGTATTTGTGCAAACGAGTAAAAAGCCTGTATTAAGTGGATATTTTAAAAGCTAAATGAATGGCTTAATAGTTGTATATAGGGGGAAAGGGAACATATTTTCCACGGTTTAGAAGTGGAGTTCTTTTATAGAGTTCTTGTACAAGCCTACACTATTGAACGATAATGGGCAGTTGTACATTCCAATTATACAATCACTTTGGTAGTTTATATCCTTTTTTTGTAATTCATGACTGGACCATTTAATTCCTTAGGAGCATTATAGCATTTCAACTTTTCATGTTCAATAAACTTATTGGGGTTGCTCCCTTTTTTATTCAAATGGAGAAATAGTCATGATTTCATCTAAAGAAAGTGTTATTGATTGTGTTGTTTTCTAGGAATGAGTCGCACATGCTAGTTTAAAAGTTTTGTTAAATTCCCAAGTGTGGGGGCGCCTGGGTGGCTCAGTGGGTTAAAGCCTCTGCCTTCGGCCCAGGTCATGGTCTCAGAGTCCTGGGATCGAGCCCCGCATCGGGCTCTCTGCTCAGCGGGGAGCCTGCTTCCTCCTCTCTCTCTCTGCCTGCCTCTCTGCCTACTTGTAGTCTCTGCCTTTCAAATAAATAAATAAAATCTTTAAAAAAAAAAAATTCCCAAGTGTGTCACCGATAAAAGCCTTTTGTAGATTAGTAACTTGATCAAAACAGAAAAGTTATGTAACACTCAATTGTTATACTATCTTTGTTTCCATCTTGCATTGTAATAACACCCATCTTAACTCTATTTAAGACAAGTCATCGCCAGATGGCTTTCTGGCATTGATGGCATGATATGAAATCTAGTATAACTAAAAGTTTTTGGTTTTAGTAGCCTATAAATCCATTTAGAAAAATATATGTATTTGAATATAAGGTAAAGTTTTAAATTATTTGGCAATAGTAAACTAAACTTTTTTTTTGTAAATTTTTATTTTCTAAAATTTCATTGAGCTCTTTTGCAATAAGAAACAAGTTACAAAAAATTAAGGTTTATTTACCCCAATTCAAAATTATTAGGAATATAATCATAGAGGTTGAAGTATTTAAAATATTGAACCCCAAATATTTTATTAGGTAAATTCGTGAATGCTGAGCATTCACTGTTAAAATATACTAATACTATTGATAGACTGGTAGAAGCCTAAAATCAAATATTTATTAAATATTTATATCCATATCTTTTCATGGCTTGGTAATTCATTTCTCTAGCATTAAATAAGATTCCATTGTTTGCATGTACTACACCTTATTTGAACTTTCACCTATGAAAGGATATCTTGGTTGCTTCCAAGCTTTTGTCAGTAATGAATAAAACTGCTATAGACATCTTTGTGGGTATAGGTTTCATCTTCTTTGGATAAATACCAAGAACTGCTACTGCTGAATCATCTGGCAAGAATATGTTTAGTTTTGTAAGAAACTGCCAAGTTGTTTTCCATTCTTTATTCTCAATAGACATGGAAGAACATTCCTGTTGCTCCACATCCTCACCAACATTTCGTGTTCTGTTGTCAGTGTTCTGGATTCTGGGTATGTACTGGTGTCTCTTTTTTGTTTTAATTTGCATTTTCCTGATGACATATGATGTGAAGCATCTTTTTATATGCTTATTTGCCATCTGTAATATTTTCTTTTGTGAGGTATCTGCTAAGGTCTTTGGCTCATTTTTAATCAGGTTTTTCCACGATTGTTGAGTTTTAAGGGGTCTTTGTGTCTTTTTGATTAACTGTCCTTTGCCAGATGTGTATTTTGCAAATTTTTTCTCACAGTCTGTGCTTTGCCTTTTCATTCTCTTGGCATTGTTTCACAGAGTAGACATTTTTAAATTCAGTGCTTGTGCTTTTGTAGCTAAAGTTATTTCCAAAACCAAGGTCATTTAAATTTTCTTCTATATTACCTTCTACATGTTTCATGTTTAGGTTTATAATTTAATCTGAGTTAATTTTTGTGAAGAGTGTATGATATCTGCCTGGATTTATTTTATTTTATTATTTATTTTATTTTTATTTTATATTTTTACATTTAGCTTCACCATTACTCCAGAACCATTTGTTTAAAAGGTTGTATTTTGCTCTCTTGTATTGATTTGCTTTTATATTAAATATAAAATATAATTGATAATATATATTCTGTTCCTTTAATCTAGTCTTTCTGTGGTATTACAATATCTTGCTTCCAATTATCGTTATGGTATACTTTTTTTAAAGATTTTATTTATTTATTTGACAGAGTGAGAGATCACAAATAGGCAGAGAGACAGACAGAGAGAGAAATGAGGAGAAGCAGGCTCCCTGCTGAGCAGAGTGCCCAATACGGGACTTGATCCCAGGCCCCTGGGATCATGACCTGAGCCAAAGGCAGAAGCTTAACCCACTGAGCCAACCAGGCGCCCCGTCCTTATGGTAAACTTTGAAGTCAGTCCTCAGTCTTTGTTCTCCTTCAACACTATGTTGACTATTGTGAGTCTTTGCCTCTCCATATAAACTTTAAAATAAGTTTGTTAATATTAAAAAAAAAAAAAGAACTTGATGGAGTGCATTAATTGTATAGATAAACTTGGAAACCAGTGACCTCTTGAGCTTAGCAGGAGATAGACCATGGACATCAGTTGTCACAGTGGTGCCTCTGGCAGAACCTATTGCAAATCCCTAGGCAAAATGAGACCTCAAGGATCTGAGAGAATGTCTAAGAAGTACTTGATACATCCCTTGGGTATGGTTTATTAAGTGTCCACCTGTCTGAAAGCTGGGGAATCTAGATAAGGGAGGGAAAATTAGTTATGATAAAACATATCAACAAACATGAATAAATGTTGTAAAACTAATTGTCATGGCTCATATACAATATGCCCAACAGAGGGACCATCAAAAGGAAAGCATCAGTTATGTTTATTGTGAAATGTTTTATTCAAAATAAAGCAATGAGAGGGGAAGACACAATGAGAAAATTACCATTTTTTAAATGGTAACCTTCTTACAAAATGGAATAGGGTTTATATTCTAAGTAGTATATTGAAAAGTAAAACATTGGGGTGCCTGGGTGGCTCAGTGGTTTGGGCTGCTGCCTTCGGCTTGGGTCATGATCTCAGGGTCCTGGAATTGAGCCCTGCATCGGGCTCTCTGCTCTGCAGGAAGCCTGCTTCTCTCTCCCTCTCTCTCTGCCTGTCTCTCTGCCGACTTGTGATGTCTGTCTGTCAAATAAATAAATAAAATCTTTTTTAAAAAAAGAAAAGAAAGGTAAAACATTAAAAAATGAAATTTAAATTTAAAAAAATTATGTAATTTTTAAAAAAGTTTAAAAAGAGCAGAACCATTTTTCTTATAACTGGAAAATACATTCTATATATATCTATCAAAAATAACTTGTCGGGTTCCTGGGTGGCTTGTGGGTTAAGCCGCTGCCTTCAGCTCAGGTCATGATCTCAGGGTCCTGGGATGGAGCCCCACATTGGGCTCTCTGCTCAATGGGGAGCCTGCTACCTCCTCTCTCTCTTTGCCTGCCTCTCTGCCTACTTGTAATCTCTCTCTCTGTCAAATAAGTAAATAAAATCTTTAAAAAAAAAAAACTTGTCATGGGGGCACCTGGGTGGCTCAGTGGGTTAAAGCCTCTGCCTTCGGCTCAGGTCATGATCCCAGAATCCTTGGATCGAGTCCCACATCGGGCCCTCAGCTCATCAGGGAGCCTGCTTCCCCCCTCTCACTCTGCCTGACCCTGCCTACTTGTGATCTCTGTCAAGGAAATAAATAAAATCTTTTATAAAAAAATTTTAAAAAATAACGTGTCATGTCTGGAATCAGGAGCATATGGAAAAAAATAATATCTGAGGACAATACTTCTGCCATGTTTTGTGCCTTGTTAATATTTTTAAACAGTCAGGCAACTTTTAGCTTTATTGAAATACCTACTAAGAGACTAGCAGTGCCTTTTGGAGCCCTATGACTATGAAAATTAATTGCAAATATTCAAAATGTTTAGTATGGTGTCACTATTTAGGGCCACCACCAAGCATGTTTCAGAAGTAAGCATAACTGTTACTCTTCTGTAAGGCAAAAGGGCATGTTTTCAGGAGTTCCATCTGCTGTACCAGGAAGTGAATCAAGTAATGAATTTTGTCTATAAAATAATTCACTTTTCAATTTAACATTCCTCATTCCACATTATAATAATAAAAACTAGGAGGAGACTAAAACAAACAAACAACTACAACTACAACAACCAGCTTTTCCTTCAGTGGAAAAGTAAATAGAACCTTATGAGTAGCCTGAAATTTATTTTTAAATATTTTTAAGATAAGCGTTTTTGTTAGAAAACCATATATTTTATATAGCTACGAAATAACAGGCAAAGTTTTATTAACGTCTAAAAAGTCTAGTTACTTCTATTTATCTATTAACTCATCTCTTTATGAAGTAGAACATGATCACACCTATTGTATCTACCCAAGTTTGTATGCTTTGGTTATTTTATGTTTGCTATTTCCTTGCTTAATTTTTACAATATTTGATACATAATAGTATCTTTAAGTCCATCTACGGTTTCACAGAATTTGTTTGAACTTCATAAATATGTACAATACTTTTTGCACGTTGATTAAAAATTACGAGATATGGGGGCTCCTGGGTGGCTCAGTGGTTTAGGCCTCTGCCTTCGGCTCAGGTCATGATTTCAGGGTCCTAGGATGGAGCCCCACATCGGGCTCTCTGCTCAGCGGGGAGCCTGCTCCCCCACTCCTCTCTCTGCCTGCCTCTCTACCTACTTTTGATCTGTCAAATGTGTAAATAAGATCTTTCAAAAAAGATTCACTAGGTGTGAAATACACCGAGGCTATGGGAAGGAAAATGATTTCACCTGATCTGACTAGGAAGTGGTTGAAGCCTGAATTAAAGTGCTACAAAAAGAGTCAAGACCTGGGAAATATATGGGTAAAAAATCCCTAGAAAAACAGCAATAATAACGGGCTGCTCTGTATTGAAGCAGATCCTGCGGTAGGCAAAGAAGAGCTGGTTTTAGCCAGAGGATGATCTCCGTTTGTCTTCATGATCTGGCATTTCCTGCAAGCCAGGCATGGGGCTCTGCACTAGAGCTGCAAATGCTGGCGGGCCCTCACTGTCCCTTTTCTCTTCTCAGGGGGACAATGGGCATGTCCATGGTGCAGTGTGACAGGTTTTACCACAGGGAGATAAAAGACTGCCAAGGGTAGGTTGGAGCTGGGAAAAGGCACTTAGGAACAGATTTTGAGGGGAGGTGATAGACAAGGGCAAAGCGAAGAATGGGGATGAGTGTGTCACTTTCAAAGTGCCAGGAGGCAGCACAGTGCATTCGGGAATCTACAGCAAGTTCAGGACAACGGGCAGCTGATCTGCAGCATCACCTGGGGATGGAGGCTGAGCCCCGGGGTTAACACTGGGGGTGAGCTGGTTTGTATACTGTGCCGAGAAGGTGAGGTACTACACTGTGGGGGCACAGGGAGCTACCGGAGGATTTCAAAAATCAGAATCGTAACCATAATAGAGTATTTAAATGCAACCTAGCTTTCATCAAGGGTAAGATGCACTATAGTTTATGTTCGACTAAGAAAGAGAAATGCTGTCAGTTAAACTAGGATATGTCATCAAGTGCAAGAGTTATTATAATGGGGGGGGAGGACAAATCTTAGAACAAGTAAACTGTGGTACTAGAATAATTAAGAAAGGTCGAACACTTGGATCAACTAAAAAAGTGATTATTGCTTACCATGTGCCCCAAACTATATTAAGTCTTAGAACAAGAGACGATTTCATCTTGATGCCCCGCAGCTGGTAGACCCAAGGTACAGAGGGCAGTAGCCAACAACAAGCAGGCCCCAAGTGCCATGTGCAGACTCTAAGAGCAACTGCCTTTGAGAGAGGAAACGGTTGAGAGTGGGCTTTCTGAGGAAGAGAATTACTAGCTGGGAAAGTAGGAAAATTGACACAGAATCAGAATTGATGCCCCTACGTGACAGAGTTGGTGAAACTTCCCTTCTCAGAGATCTTGAGGCTCCTCAGAAATGTATTCCTCATTTTGGACGGAACATTCAGGATAAATATGATCTGTTCGAGTTCCAGGTTCTCTCATCAGGTCTGTTTCTTAGGATTCACTGGCACAAGATAAGGGTTTTGATAGTCCAGGGTAAATCCTGACAAAAGCAAAGCACGTTATCTATGAAAAACTAACCACTCAGAAAAGAACAACAGATATAAGGCCAGGCCGACCTGACCCTGCAGGATAGGTAAGGTTGGTCTGGCAACAGGGGTAGAGGGGAAGTGCCCATCCTCTGCTAGAAGAGCTAGAGAAGACCCCTTCCGGAGAGACCACCAGGAGAGGAGAGCAGTAGGTGCTGATGATGAAGAATATTTTAATCAGCAGAGAAGGTGAAAATGACAAAGTTCCAGGATCAGAGTAAACATATGGGATTAAAAAATAAAAATTAAAAAAAAAAATTTTTTTGAAACGACTTTTTTTTTAAAGGACTTTAAACAAAAGTCCTTTTTAAGAGACAGTTGGCTGTTTAAAACAAAAGTACAACTCACTGAGAGAATCGCCGCATTATTTATTGGGGTAGAAAGGACCTGGAATGCAGAAAGACCCATTTTGCAGAAGAAAAAATAGAATCACTAACAGGCCTCATGCCTTTCACAACCAGTGGCTAGAATCCCTGCCTCATGAGACCCTGTGCTAGAAGGCCGCTAGAACCATCTCAACTATGTTCGTCTTTCTTGGAAGCCAACAAGTGTTTGCCAGGTTAAGAGCACGGTAACAATCAGTCACGTTATGTTATAATGATTGTCGGTATCTTTAAAAGCCTTGTCAAGTTCCTTTTTGAGTAACCCTCACCCACACTTAGAGAAATTTACCTGTGGTTCACCTCTTTGAAATACCTCATTGTTGTTTCACATTTACAATAGCCAAAACAAAAAAAAAAAAAAAAGCTTTTTATTAACAAAGTGTTCAGAAGGGGACGCCACTGTAAACAATGAGAGTTTTCGCTGCCCTGACAGTTTTGTTGCAGAAACCGCAGAAAGCCCTCAGGTCAGACACAGCCAAGGGCTGGAGGGATTTTTAAAATTACAAAAACAAAACCAAATCAAACCAAAACAAAAATCAAAACCAATGTCCAAGATTTCAAGTTTGTTACTAAAGGTATGACATTCTCCTAAGACATGCGAGTGACTTGATCAATATATTTATATATTTATATTTGAAGAAGAAGGAACTATTTGATGCAGCAAATCCACGTTGATTAAAAATTACCAGGATGGGGGCTCCTGGGTGGCTCAGTGGTTTAGGCCTCTGCCTTCGGCTCAGGTCATGATTTCCGGGTCCTGGGATGGAGCACCACATCGGGCTCTCTGCTCAGCGGGGAGCTTGCTTCCCCCCCCCATATCTGCCTGCCTCTCTACCTACTTGTGATCTGTCAAATGGATAAATAAGATCTTTCAAAAAAGATTCACTAGGTGTGAAATACACCGAGGCTATGGGAAGGAAAATGATTTCACCTGATCAGACTAAGAAGTGGTTGAAGCCTGAATTAAAGTGCTATAAAAAGAGTCAAGACCTGGGAAATATATGGGTAAAAAATCCCTAGAAAAACAGCAATAATAACTGGCTGCTCTTTATTGATCCAACCCTGCGGTAGGCAAAGAAGGGCTGGTTTTAGCCAGAGGATGATCTCCGTTTGTCTTCATGATCTGGCATTTCCTGCAAGCCAGGCATGGGGCTCTGCACTAGAGCTGCAAATGCTGGGGGGCCCTCACTGTCCCTTTTCTCTTCTCAGGAGGACAACGGACATGTCCATGGTGCAGTGTGACAGGTTTTACCACAGGGAGATAAAAGACTGCCAAGGGTAGGTTGGAGCTGGGAAAAGGCACTTAGGAACAGATTTTGAGGGGAGGTGATAGACAAGGGCAAAGCAAAGAATGAGGATGAGTGTGTCAAGTTTCAAAGTGCCAGGAGGCAGCACAGTGCATTCGGGAAACTACAGCAAGTTCATGACAATGGACAGCTGATATGGCAGCATCACCTGGGGATGGAGACTAGGCCCCGGGGTTAACTCTGGGGGTGAGATGGTTTGTATACTATGCCGAGGAGGTGAGCTACTACACTGTGGGGGCACAGGGAGCTACCGGAGGATTTCAAATATCAGAATCGTAACCATAATAGGGTATTTAATTGCAACCTAGCTTTCATCAAGGGTAAGATGCACTATAGTTTATGTTCGACTAAGAAAGAGAAATGCTGTCTTAAGTTAAACTAGGATATGTCATCAAGTGCAAGAGATATTAGAATGAGGGGGGAGGACAAATCTTAGAACAAGTAAACTGTGGTACTAGAATAATTAAGAAAGGTCGAACACTTGGATCAACTAAAAAAGTGATTATTGCTTACCATGTGCCCCAAACTATATTAAGTCTTAGAACAAGAGACGTTCTCATCTTGATGCCCCGCAGCTGGTAGACCCAAGGTACAGAGAGCAGTAGTCAACGACCAGCAGGCCCCAAGTGCCATGTGCAGACTCTAAGAGCAACTGCCTTTGAGAGAGGAAACGGTTGAGAGTGGGCTTTCTGAGAAAGAGAATTACTAGCTGGGAAGGTAGGAAAATTGACACAGAATCAGAATTGATGCCCCTACATGACAGAGTTGGTGAAACTTCCCTTCTGAGAGATCTTGAGGCTCCTCAGAAATGTATTCTTCATTTTGGACGGAACATTCAGGATAAATATGATCTGTTCGAGTTCCTGGTTCTCTCATCAGGACTGTTTCTTAGGCTTCACTGGCACAAGATAAGGGTTTTGATAGTCCAGGGTAAATCCTGACAAAAGCAAACCACGGTGTCTATGAAATCTAACCACTCAGAAGAGAACAACAGATAAAAGGCCAGGCCGACCTGACCCTGCAGGATAGGTAAGGTTGGTCCGGTAACAGGGGTAGAGGGGAAGTGTCCATCCTCTGCTAGAAGAGCTAGAGAAGACCCCTTCCGGAGAGACCACCAGGAGAGGAGAGCAGTAGGTGCTGATGATGAAGAATATTTTAATCAGCAGAGAAGGTCAAAATGACAAAGTTCCAGGATCAGAGTAAACATATGCGATTTATAAATAAAAATTAAAAAAAATTTTTTTGAAAGGACTTTTTTTTTAAAGGACTTTAAACAAAAGTCCTTTTTAAGAGACAGTTGGCTGTTTAAACCAAAGGTACAACTCACTGAGAGAATCGCCGCATTATTTATTGGGGTAGAAAGGACCTGGAATGTAGAAAGACCCATTCTGCAGAGGAAAAAATAGAATCACTAGCAGGCTCATGCCTTGCACAGCCAGTGGCTAGAATCCCTGCCTCATGAGACCCTGTGCTAGAAGGCCGCTAGAACCATCTCAACTATGTTCGTCTTTCTTGGAAGCCAACAAGTCTTTGCCCAGTTAAGAGCAGGGTTACAATCAGTCACGTTATGTTATAATGATTGTCGGTATCTTTAAAAGCCTTGTCAAGTTCCTTTTTGAGTAACCCTCACCCACACTTAGAGAAATTTACCTGTGGTTCACCTCTTTGAAATACCTCATTGTTGTTTCACATTTACAATAGCCAAAACAAACAAACAAAAAAAAAGCTTTTTATTAACAAAGTGTTCAGAAGGGGGCGCCACTGTAAACAATGAGAGTTTTCGCTGCCCTGACAGTTTTGTTGCAGAAACAGCAGAAAGCACTCAGGTCAGACAGAGCCAAGGGCTGGAGGGATTTTTAAAATTACAAAAACCGAACCAAATCAAACCAAAACAAAAATCAAAACCAATGTCCAAGATTTCAAGTTTGCTACTAAAGGTATGACATTCTCCTAAGACATGCGAGTGACTTGATCAATATATTTATATATTTATATTTGAAGAAGAAGGAACTATTTGATGCAGCAAAACCATAGCGCAAGGACCAATGCCGCGCTTCCCAGAGAACCCCAAGCTCTTTTTCTAGAATGGCCATATGCGTATGCATCAGGCGTCCTCTTTTCACTCCCTTTGTGGATCCCCTACCATGGAGGTCATGTAATAACCAATAACCAAAAAAGAAACAAAAAACCAAAACATCCAGGTCTAAGTGATTCGTGGGTGCCATCATGCAATGGCGGACCCTGCCTGGAGAGGAGGAGACTGCTTAAACAGATCGCGGGCAAGCATCTCAGCCCAGGCCTGTGCTGGGGAAGCTGGTTCCCGGCTTTGGGCACAATCAGGAAGCCAGCGAAGTGACCCGAGAGTGCACCCGGGGTTTAGGGCTGATGATCTTTTTGCAGCCAGGCAGCAGGTGGACACCCGCTCGGGGAGCCAGGCTAGGAGGCCGCTCAGCGCTGGCGCTGGCCACCCTCGCAAGCCCCCGGGCTTTCCCGGTGCCCGTGCCCTGGGCCCTTGCCTCAGGACGGAGGGGGAGGTGGGCGAGGGTGTGGGCGGTCCGGAGAAGGGGCTTTGCTAATTGCAGAATCCGGGAGTGAGCTAGCTGAGGAGGACGCAGCGGAGAGTCTGAGAGGAGGTGGAGGAGCTGCCGGAGGAGGGGCGCAGCTCCGCTGTGCTCTGCTGCAGCCCAGTCCGCACTGCAGGACACCCGCACTCCCGCGCTCCAGCCCAGCTCCTGAGGCCGCACTGTCCCGCTCCCACGGCCCGCTGCCCCGCCCTGCCCCATGGCTTCTCAGGACGACCCTCTGCGAGCAGGTAAAGTGACACCGCGCTGCGCCCTCACCTGGAGCAGAAAGCGCGGGCCGCGAGCTCGCGGGGGTGTCGGGACCCAGCCTCCCGCGACCCCCGGGGCAGCGGGACCACCCCGGACGACGCGCCACACCCGGGTCCCCACGGGGTCGGGCCGGGGATGGAGCCAGGCGAGGTGCCCCCCCCAGCGAGCGCAATAGCCCCCTTCGTTTGGCACCTTCACGCGCGTGTGCCGAGGACCCCCTTCCCTCATCCCGAGCTGTGGCCCCGCCACTTTTGTACTGGACTTGGGATCCCAGGTAGAAACTAGTCCCTCAGACCTCCCTGGCAGCAAGGAGCACAGGGAGGCATTCTCAGTTTTTCCGCCGCCCCTCCCCCCTCCTCCCCTGGCTCCTCCTCTCTCCACATTCACAAGCCTTCTGGCCTCCCTTTCCTCTCCTCATTGTCACTTTTATTAAATGGTTTTGTTCTGCATGTTGACCCGCAGAGCGATTTCATGAATGAATATACATACAGGAAACTGAGTCGGAGCCCACCTGTGGAGGCCTTTCATTAGAATGGTCTCTGGTTCTAGCCTCAGTTCAGAATACTGCCTGTACCTGAGGACAGAGTCCAGATGTTTCTTTCATCTCTGACTTGAATTTGAAATATATACCATTCATTTGTTGATGGGCATCTAGGTTCTTTCCATAGTTTGGCTATTGTGGATATTGCTGCTATCAACATTTGGTGCACGTGCCCCTTTGGATCATATAGTAGTCTTCTTTACCTCTATCAGAACCCCAGGAAGCTTTATTTATTTATTTACTCACATAAACGGGTGATCCAACACAACTTTTTTTGATGTTCAAATGTATTATAATGTCTTACCGCTTAACACTATGCTTACTGCTCTCTTTCACTGTCTGACTAAATCCTCATCATCACTATGCCATTTAATCAGAAAGAACATTTGAACTCAGAATTCTCTCCATATCAGGGAATGAAGACTCCACCCTTCTGTTTGTGCAAGTTTAATAAATGTTGATATTGTCTGTCCTGCACATACCCCATCCTGTTCACCAGAATATTCACCATCAAAATAGATACAAAATAAAAACCATACCTCACCACTTCTATTACCACCCAGTATGCTAAAAACACCATCATATGTTCCTGAATTATTGACTTGATGGATAACCCCACTTCCACACATACTGCACTCCTTTCTCCCTGCAAATTTATTTTGGTACAGCAACTTAACCTAAAAATCAAGTCAGATGATTTTATTCTGCTGTTGAAAGTCTTTTGGTATATTCCCCTTTCATATTAAATAAAAACTGAAGACGTTTCAATGTACTAGAGGGTCATACATCAATACGTTCTTCCTCTCTCCACCACTATGAACTCCTCATTGGCCTCCTTGTTTTTCCTCAAAAGTAACAGACCAGCTGTTCACACAAAGTCTATATACTTACTTGCTCTGCCTAGAGCAATCTTTTCCTTTAATATTTGTATAACACCCTCCTTCACTTCCTGGGTATTTGTGCAAACGAGTAAAAAGCCTGTATTAAGTGGATATTTTAAAAGCTAAATGAATGGCTTAATAGTTGTATATAGGGGGAAAGGGAACATATTTTCCACGGTTTAGAAGTGGAGTTCTTTTATAGAGTTCTTGTACAAGCCTACACTATTGAACGATAATGGGCAGTTGTACATTCCAATTATACAATCACTTTGGTAATTTATATCCTTTTTTTGTAATTCATGACTGGACCATTTAATTCCTTAGGAGCATTATAGCATTTCAACTTTTCATGTTCAATAAACTTATTGGGGTTGCTCCCTTTTTTATTCAAATGGAGAAATAGTCATGATTTCATCTAAAGAAAGTGTTATTGATTGTGTTGTTTTCTAGGAATGAGTCGCACATGCTAGTTTAAAAGTTTTGTTAAATTCCCAAGTGTGGGGGCGCCTGGGTGGCTCAGTGGGTTAAAGCCTCTGCCTTCGGCCCAGGTCATGGTCTCAGAGTCCTGGGATCGAGCCCCGCATCGGGCTCTCTGCTCAGCGGGGAGCCTGCTTCCTCCTCTCTCTCTCTGCCTGCCTCTCTGCCTACTTGTAGTCTCTGCCTTTCAAATAAATAAATAAAATCTTTAAAAAAAAAAAATTCCCAAGTGTGTCACCGATAAAAGCCTTTTGTAGATTAGTAACTTGATCAAAACAGAAAAGTTATGTAACACTCAATTGTTATACTATCTTTGTTTCCATCTTGCATTGTAATAACACCCATCTTAACTCTATTTAAGACAAGTCATCGCCAGATGGCTTTCTGGCATTGATGGCATGATATGAAATCTAGTATAACTAAAAGTTTTTGGTTTTAGTAGCCTATAAATCCATTTAGAAAAATATATGTATTTGAATATAAGGTAAAGTTTTAAATTATTTGGCAATAGTAAACTAAACTTTTTTTTTTTTTGTAAATTTTTATTTTCTAAAATTTCATTGAGCTCTTTTGCAATAAGAAACAAGTTACAAAAAATTAAGGTTTATTTACCCCAATTCAAAATTATTAGGAATATAATCATAGAGGTTGAAGTATTTAAAATATTGAACCCCAAATATTTTATTAGGTAAATTCGTGAATGCTGAGCATTCACTGTTAAAATATACTAATACTATTGATAGACTGGTAGAAGCCTAAAATCAAATATTTATTAAATATTTATATCCATATCTTTTCATGGCTTGGTAATTCATTTCTCTAGCATTAAATAAGATTCCATTGTTTGCATGTACTACCCTTTATTTGAACTTTCACCTATGAAAGGATATCTTGGTTGCTTCCAAGCTTTTGTCAGTAATGAATAAAACTGCTATAGACATCTTTGTGGGTATAGGTTTCATCTTCTTTGGATAAATACCAAGAACTGCTACTGCTGAATCATCTGGCAAGAATATGTTTAGTTTTGTAAGAAACTGCCAAGTTGTTTTCCATTCTTTATTCTCAATAGACATGGAAGAACATTCCTGTTGCTCCACATCCTCACCAACATTTCGTGTTCTGTTGTCAGTGTTCTGGATTCTGGGTATGTACTGGTGTCTCTTTTTTGTTTTAATTTGCATTTTCCTGATGACATATGATGTGAAGCATCTTTTTATATGCTTATTTGCCATCTGTAATATTTTCTTTTGTGAGGTATCTGCTAAGGTCTTTGGCTCATTTTTAATCAGGTTTTTCCACGATTGTTGAGTTTTAAGGGGTCTTTGTGTCTTTTTGATTAACTGTCCTTTGCCAGATGTGTATTTTGCAAATTTTTTCTCACAGTCTGTGCTTTGCCTTTTCATTCTCTTGGCATTGTTTCACAGAGTAGACATTTTTAAATTCAGTGCTTGTGCTTTTGTAGCTAAAGTTATTTCCAAAACCAAGGTCATTTAAATTTTCTTCTATATTACCTTCTACATGTTTCATGTTTAGGTTTATAATTTAATCTGAGTTAATTTTTGTGAAGAGTGTATGATATCTGCCTGGATTTATTTTATTTTATTATTTATTTTATTTTTATTTTATATTTTTACATTTAGCTTCACCATTACTCCAGAACCATTTGTTTAAAAGGTTGTATTTTGCTCTCTTGTATTGATTTGCTTTTATATTAAATATAAAATATAATTGATAATATATATTCTGTTCCTTTAATCTAGTCTTTCTGTGGTATTACAATATCTTGCTTCCAATTATCGTTATGGTATACTTTTTTTAAAGATTTTATTTATTTATTTGACAGAGTGAGAGATCACAAATAGGCAGAGAGACAGACAGAGAGAGAAATGAGGAGAAGCAGGCTCCCTGCTGAGCAGAGTGCCCAATACGGGACTTGATCCCAGGCCCCTGGGATCATGACCTGAGCCAAAGGCAGAAGCTTAACCCACTGAGCCAACCAGGCGCCCCGTCCTTATGGTAAACTTTGAAGTCAGTCCTCAGTCTTTGTTCTCCTTCAACACTATGTTGACTATTGTGAGTCTTTGCCTCTCCATATAAACTTTAAAATAAGTTTGTTAATATTAAAAAAAAAAAAAGAACTTGATGGAGTGCATTAATTGTATAGATAAACTTGGAAACCAGTGACCTCTTGAGCTTAGCAGGAGATAGACCATGGACATCAGTTGTCACAGTGGTGCCTCTGGCAGAACCTATTGCAAATCCCTAGGCAAAATGAGACCTCAAGGATCTGAGAGAATGTCTAAGAAGTACTTGATACATCCCTTGGGTATGGTTTATTAAGTGTCCACCTGTCTGAAAGCTGGGGAATCTAGATAAGGGAGGGAAAATTAGTTATGATAAAACATATCAACAAACATGAATAAATGTTGTAAAACTAATTGTCATGGCTCATATACAATATGCCCAACAGAGGGACCATCAAAAGGAAAGCATCAGTTATGTTTATTGTGAAATGTTTTATTCAAAATAAAGCAATGAGAGGGGAAGACACAATGAGAAAATTACCATTTTTTAAATGGTAACCTTCTTACAAAATGGAATAGGGTTTATATTCTAAGTAGTATATTGAAAAGTAAAACATTGGGGTGCCTGGGTGGCTCAGTGGTTTGGGCTGCTGCCTTCGGCTTGGGTCATGATCTCAGGGTCCTGGAATTGAGCCCTGCATCGGGCTCTCTGCTCTGCAGGAAGCCTGCTTCTCTCTCCCTCTCTCTCTGCCTGTCTCTCTGCCGACTTGTGATCTCTGTCTGTCAAATAAATAAATAAAATCTTTTTTAAAAAAAGAAAAGAAAGGTAAAACATTAAAAAATGAAATTTAAATTTAAAAAAATTATGTAATTTTTAAAAAAGTTTAAAAAGAGCAGAACCATTTTTCTTATAACTGGAAAATACATTCTATATATATCTATCAAAAATAACTTGTCGGGTTCCTGGGTGGCTTGTGGGTTAAGCCGCTGCCTTCAGCTCAGGTCATGATCTCAGGGTCCTGGGATGGAGCCCCACATTGGGCTCTCTGCTCAATGGGGAGCCTGCTACCTCCTCTCTCTCTTTGCCTGCCTCTCTGCCTACTTGTAATCTCTCTCTCTGTCAAATAAGTAAATAAAATCTTAAAAAAAAAAAAACTTGTCATGGGGGCACCTGGGTGGCTCAGTGGGTTAAAGCCTCTGCCTTCGGCTCAGGTCATGATCCCAGAATCCTTGGATCGAGTCCCACATCGGGCCCTCAGCTCATCAGGGAGCCTGCTTCCCCCCTCTCACTCTGCCTGACCCTGCCTACTTGTGATCTCTGTCAAGGAAATAAATAAAATCTTTTATAAAAAAATTTTAAAAAATAACGTGTCATGTCTGGAATCAGGAGCATATGGAAAAAAATAATATCTGAGGACAATACTTCTGCCATGTTTTGTGCCTTGTTAATATTTTTAAACAGTCAGGCAACTTTTAGCTTTATTGAAATACCTACTAAGAGACTAGCAGTGCCTTTTGGAGCCCTATGACTATGAAAATTAATTGCAAATATTCAAAATGTTTAGTATGGTGTCACTATTTAGGGCCACCACCAAGCATGTTTCAGAAGTAAGCATAACTGTTACTCTTCTGTAAGGCAAAAGGGCATGTTTTCAGGAGTTCCATCTGCTGTACCAGGAAGTGAATCAAGTAATGAATTTTGTCTATAAAATAATTCACTTTTCAATTTAACATTCCTCATTCCACATTATAATAATAAAAACTAGGAGGAGACTAAAACAAACAAACAAACAACTACAACTACAACAACCAGCTTTTCCTTCAGTGGAAAAGTAAATAGAACCTTATGAGTAGCCTGAAATTTATTTTTAAATATTTTTAAGATAAGCGTTTTTGTTAGAAAACCATATATTTTATATAGCTATGAAATAACAGGCAAAGTTTTATTAACGTCTAAAAAGTCTAGTTACTTCTATTTATCTATTAACTCATCTCTTTATGAAGTAGAACATGATCACACCTATTGTATCTACCCAAGTTTGTATGCTTTGGTTATTTTATGTTTGCTATTTCCTTGCTTAATTTTTACAATATTTGATACATAATAGTATCTTTAAGTCCATCTACGGTTTCACAGAATTTGTTTGAACTTCATAAATATGTACAATACTTTTTGCACGTTGATTAAAAATTACGAGATATGGGGGCTCCTGGGTGGCTCAGTGGTTTAGGCCTCTGCCTTCGGCTCAGGTCATGATTTCAGGGTCCTAGGATGGAGCCCCACATCGGGCTCTCTGCTCAGCGGGGAGCCTGCTCCCCCACTCCTCTCTCTGCCTGCCTCTCTACCTACTTTTGATCTGTCAAATGGGTAAATAAGATCTTTCAAAAAAGATTCACTAGGTGTGAAATACACCGAGGCTATGGGAAGGAAAATGATTTCACCTGATCTGACTAGGAAGTGGTTGAAGCCTGAATTAAAGTGCTACAAAAAGAGTCAAGACCTGGGAAATATATGGGTAAAAAATCCCTAGAAAAACAGCAATAATAACGGGCTGCTCTGTATTGAAGCAGATCCTGCGGTAGGCAAAGAAGAGCTGGTTTTAGCCAGAGGATGATCTCCGTTTGTCTTCATGATCTGGCATTTCCTGCAAGCCAGGCATGGGGCTCTGCACTAGAGCTGCAAATGCTGGCGGGCCCTCACTGTCCATTTTCTCTTCTCAGGGGGACAATGGGCATTTCCATGGTGCAGTGTGACAGGTTTTACCACAGGGAGATAAAAGACTGCCAAGGGTAGGTTGGAGCTGGGAAAAGGCACTTAGGAACAGATTTTGAGGGGAGGTGATAGACAAGGGCAAAGCGAAGAATGGGGATGAGTGTGTCACTTTCAAAGTGCCAGGAGGCAGCACAGTGCATTCGGGAATCTACAGCAAGTTCAGGACAACGGGCAGCTGATCTGGCAGCATCACCTGGGGATGGAGGCTGAGCCCCGGGGTTAACACTGGGGGTGAGCTGGTTTGTATACTGTGCCGAGAAGGTGAGGTACTACACTGTGGGGGCACAGGGAGCTACCGGAGGATTTCAAAAATCAGAATCGTAACCATAATAGAGTATTTAAATGCAACCTAGCTTTCATCAAGGGTAAGATGCACTATAGTTTATGTTCGACTAAGAAAGAGAAATGCTGTCAGTTAAACTAGGATATGTCATCAAGTGCAAGAGTTATTAGAATGGGGGGGGAGGACAAATCTTAGAACAAGTAAACTGTGGTACTAGAATAATTAAGAAAGGTCGAACACTTGGATCAACTAAAAAAGTGATTATTGCTTACCATGTGCCCCAAACTATATTAAGTCTTAGAACAAGAGACGATTTCATCTTGATGCCCCGCAGCTGGTAGACCCAAGGTACAGAGGGCAGTAGCCAACAACAAGCAGGCCCCAAGTGCCATGTGCAGACTCTAAGAGCAACTGCCTTTGAGAGAGGAAACGGTTGAGAGTGGGCTTTCTGAGGAAGAGAATTACTAGCTGGGAAAGTAGGAAAATTGACACAGAATCAGAATTGATGCCCCTACGTGACAGAGTTGGTGAAACTTCCCTTCTCAGAGATCTTGAGGCTCCTCAGAAATGTATTCCTCATTTTGGACGGAACATTCAGGATAAATATGATCTGTTCGAGTTCCAGGTTCTCTCATCAGGTCTGTTTCTTAGGATTCACTGGCACAAGATAAGGGTTTTGATAGTCCAGGGTAAATCCTGACAAAAGCAAAGCATGTTATCTATGAAAAACTAACCACTCAGAAAAGAACAACAGATATAAGGCCAGGCCGACCTGACCCTGCAGGATAGGTAAGGTTGGTCTGGCAACAGGGGTAGAGGGGAAGTGCCCATCCTCTGCTAGAAGAGCTAGAGAAGACCCCTTCCGGAGAGACCACCAGGAGAGGAGAGCAGTAGGTGCTGATGATGAAGAATATTTTAATCAGCAGAGAAGGTGAAAATGACAAAGTTCCAGGATCAGAGTAAACATATGGGATTAAAAAATAAAAATTAAAAAAAAAATTTTTTTTGAAACGACTTTTTTTTTAAAGGACTTTAAACAAAAGTCCTTTTTAAGAGACAGTTGGCTGTTTAAACCAAAAGTACAACTCACTGAGAGAATCGCCGCATTATTTATTGGGGTAGAAAGGACCTGGAATGCAGAAAGACCCATTTTGCAGAAGAAAAAATAGAATCACTAACAGGCCTCATGCCTTTCACAACCAGTGGCTAGAATCCCTGCCTCATGAGACCCTGTGCTAGAAGGCCGCTAGAACCATCTCAACTATGTTCGTCTTTCTTGGAAGCCAACAAGTGTTTGCCAGGTTAAGAGCACGGTAACAATCAGTCACGTTATGTTATAATGATTGTCGGTATCTTTAAAAGCCTTGTCAAGTTCCTTTTTGAGTAACCCTCACCCACACTTAGAGAAATTTACCTGTGGTTCACCTCTTTGAAATACCTCATTGTTGTTTCACATTTACAATAGCCAAAACAAACAAAAAAAAAAAGCTTTTTATTAACAAAGTGTTCAGAAGGGGACGCCACTGTAAACAATGAGAGTTTTCGCTGCCCTGACAGTTTTGTTGCAGAAACCGCAGAAAGCCCTCAGGTCAGACACAGCCAAGGGCTGGAGGGATTTTTAAAATTACAAAAACAAAACCAAATCAAACCAAAACAAAAATCAAAACCAATGTCCAAGATTTCAAGTTTGTTACTAAAGGTATGACATTCTCCTAAGACATGCGAGTGACTTGATCAATATATTTATATATTTATATTTGAAGAAGAAGGAACTATTTGATGCAGCAAATCCACGTTGATTAAAAATTACCAGGATGGGGGCTCCTGGGTGGCTCAGTGGTTTAGGCCTCTGCCTTCGGCTCAGGTCATGATTTCCGGGTCCTGGGATGGAGCCCCACATCGGGCTCTCTGCTCAGCGGGGAGCTTGCTTCCCCCCCCCATATCTGCCTGCCTCTCTACCTACTTGTGATCTGTCAAATGGATAAATAAGATCTTTCAAAAAAGATTCACTAGGTGTGAAATACACCGAGGCTATGGGAAGGAAAATGATTTCACCTGATCAGACTAAGAAGTGGTTGAAGCCTGAATTAAAGTGCTATAAAAAGAGTCAAGACCTGGGAAATATATGGGTAAAAAATCCCTAGAAAAACAGCAATAATAACTGGCTGCTCTTTATTGATCCAACCCTGCGGTAGGCAAAGAAGAGCTGGTTTTAGCCAGAGGATGATCTCCGTTTGTCTTCATGATCTGGCATTTCCTGCAAGCCAGGCATGGGGCTCTGCACTAGAGCTGCAAATGCTGGCGGGCCCTCACTGTCCCTTTTCTCTTCTCAGGAGGACAACGGACATGTCCATGGTGCAGTGTGACAGGTTTTACCACAGGGAGATAAAAGACTGCCAAGGGTAGGTTGGAGCTGGGAAAAGGCACTTAGGAACAGATTTTGAGGGGAGGTGATAGACAAGGGCAAAGCAAAGAATGAGGATGAGTGTGTCAAGTTTCAAAGTGCCAGGAGGCAGCACAGTGCATTCGGGAATCTACAGCAAGTTCATGACAATGGACAGCTGATATGGCAGCATCACCTGGGGATGGAGACTAGGCCCCGGGGTTAACTCTGGGGGTGAGATGGTTTGTATACTATGCCGAGGAGGTGAGCTACTACACTGTGGGGGCACAGGGAGCTACCGGAGGATTTCAAATATCAGAATCGTAACCATAATAGGGTATTTAATTGCGACCTAGCTTTCATCAAGGGTAAGATGCACTATAGTTTATGTTCGACTAAGAAAGAGAAATGCTGTCTTAAGTTAAACTAGGATATGTCATCAAGTGCAAGAGATATTAGAATGAGGGGGGAGGGCAAATCTTAGAACAAGTAAACTGTGGTACTAGAATAATTAAGAAAGGTCGAACACTTGGATCAACTAAAAAAGTGATTATTGCTTACCATGTGCCCCAAACTATATTAAGTCTTAGAACAAGAGACGTTCTCATCTTGATGCCCCGCAGCTGGTAGACCCAAGGTACAGAGAGCAGTAGTCAACGACCAGCAGGCCCCAAGTGCCATGTGCAGACTCTAAGAGCAACTGCCTTTGAGAGAGGAAACGGTTGAGAGTGGGCTTTCTGAGAAAGAGAATTACTAGCTGGGAAGGTAGGAAAATTGACACAGAATCAGAATTGATGCCCCTACATGACAGAGTTGGTGAAACTTCCCTTCTGAGAGATCTTGAGGCTCCTCAGAAATTTATTCTTCATTTTGGACGGAACATTCAGGATAAATATGATCTGTTCGAGTTCCTGGTTCTCTCATCAGGACTGTTTCTTAGGCTTCACTGGCACAAGATAAGGGTTTTGATAGTCCAGGGTAAATCCTGACAAAAGCAAACCACGGTGTCTCTGAAATCTAACCACTCAGAAGAGAACAACAGATAAAAGGCCAGGCCGACCTGACCCTGCAGGATAGGTAAGGTTGGTCCGGTAACAGGGGTAGAGGGGAAGTGTCCATCCTCTGCTAGAAGAGCTAGAGAAGACCCCTTCCGGAGAGACCACCAGGAGAGGAGAGCAGTAGGTGCTGATGATGAAGAATATTTTAATCAGCAGAGAAGATCAAAATGACAAAGTTCCAGGATCAGAGTAAACATATGCGATTTATAAATAAAAATTAAAAAAAATTTTTTTGAAAGGACTTTTTTTTTAAAGGACTTTAAACAAAAGTCCTTTTTAAGAGACAGTTGGCTGTTTAAACCAAAGGTACAACTCACTGAGAGAATCGCCGCATTATTTATTGGGGTAGAAAGGACCTGGAATGTAGAAAGACCCATTCTGCAGAGGAAAAAATAGAATCACTAGCAGGCCTCATGCCTTGCACAGCCAGTGGCTAGAATCCCTGCCTCATGAGACCCTGTGCTAGAAGGCCGCTAGAACCATCTCAACTATGTTCGTCTTTCTTGGAAGCCAACAAGTCTTTGCCCAGTTAAGAGCAGGGTTACAATCAGTCACGTTATGTTATAATGATTGTCGGTATCTTTAAAAGCCTTGTCAAGTTCCTTTTTGAGTAACCCTCACCCACACTTAGAGAAATTTACCTGTGGTTCACCTCTTTGAAATACCTCATTGTTGTTTCACATTTACAATAGCCAAAACAAACAAACAAAAAAAAAGCTTTTTATTAACAAAGTGTTCAGAAGGGGGCGCCACTGTAAACAATGAGAGTTTTCGCTGCCCTGACAGTTTTGTTGCAGAAACAGCAGAAAGCACTCAGGTCAGACAGAGCCAAGGGCTGGAGGGATTTTTAAAATTACAAAAACCGAACCAAATCAAACCAAAACAAAAATCAAAACCAATGTCCAAGATTTCAAGTTTGCTACTAAAGGTATGACATTCTCCTAAGACATGCGAGTGACTTGATCAATATATTTATATATTTATATTTGAAGAAGAAGGAACTATTTGATGCAGCAAAACCATAGCGCAAGGACCAATGCCGCGCTTCCCAGAGAACCCCAAGCTCTTTTTCTAGAATGGCCATATGCGTATGCATCAGGCGTCCTCTTTTCACTCCCTTTGTGGATCCCCTACCATGGAGGTCATGTAATAACCAATAACCAAAAAAGAAACAAAAAACCAAAACATCCAGGTCTAAGTGATTCGTGGGTGCCATCATGCAATGGCGGACCCTGCCTGGAGAGGAGGAGACTGCTTAAACAGATCGCGGGCAAGCATCTCAGCCCAGGCCTGTGCTGGGGAAGCTGGTTCCCGGCTTTGGGCACAATCAGGAAGCCAGCGAAGTGACCCGAGAGTGCACCCGGGGTTTAGGGCTGATGATCTTTTTGCAGCCAGGCAGCAGGTGGACACCCGCTCGGGGAGCCAGGCTAGGAGGCCGCTCAGCGCTGGCGCTGGCCACCCTCGCAAGCCCCTGGGCTTTCCCGGTGCCCGTGCCCTGGGCCCGTGCCTCAGGACGGAGGGGGAGGTGGGCGAGGGTGTGGGCGGTCCGGAGAAGGGGCTTTGCTAATTGCAGAATCCGGGAGTGAGCTAGCTGAGGAGGACGCAGCGGAGAGTCTGAGAGGAGGTGGAGGAGCTGGCGGAGGAGGGGCGCAGCTCCGCTGTGCTCTGCTGCAGCCCAGTCCGCACTGCAGGACACCCGCACTCCCGCGCTCCAGCCCAGCTCCTGAGGCCGCACTGTCCCGCTCCCACGGCCCGCTGCCCCGCCCTGCCCCATGGCTTCTCAGGACGACCCTCTGCCAGCAGGTAAAGTGACACCGCGCTGCGCCCTCACCTGGAGCAGAAAGCGCGGGCCGCGAGCTCGCGGGGGTGTCGGGACCCAGCCTCCCGCGACCCCCGGGGCAGCGGGACCACCCCGGACGACGCGCCACACCCGGGTCCCCACGGGGTCGGGCCGGGGATGGAGCCAGGCGAGGTGCCCCCCCCAGCGAGCGCAATAGCCCCCTTCGTTTGGCACCTTCACGCGCGTGTGCCGAGGACCCCCTTCCCTCATCCCGAGCTGTGGCCCCGCCACTTTTGTACTGGACTTGGGATCCCAGGTAGAAACTAGTCCCTCAGACCTCCCTGGCAGCAAGGAGCACAGGGAGGCATTCTCAGTTTTTCCGCCGCCCCTCCCCCCTCCTCCCCTGGCTCCTCCTCTCTCCACATTCACAAGCCTTCTGGCCTCCCTTTCCTCTCCTCATTGTCACTTTTATTAAATGGTTTTGTTCTGCATGTTGACCCGCAGAGCGATTTCATGAATGAATATACATACAGGAAACTGAGTCGGAGCCCACCTGTGGAGGCCTTTCATTAGAATGGTCTCTGGTTCTAGCCTCAGTTCAGAATACTGCCTGTACCTGAGGACAGAGTCCAGATGTTTCTTTCATCTCTGACTTGAATTTGAAATATATACCATTCATTTGTTGATGGGCATCTAGGTTCTTTCCATAGTTTGGCTATTGTGGATATTGCTGCTATCAACATTTGGTGCACGTGCCCCTTTGGATCATATAGTAGTCTTCTTTACCTCTATCAGAACCCCAGGAAGCTTTATTTATTTATTTACTCACATAAACGGGTGATCCAACACAACTTTTTTTGATGTTCAAATGTATTATAATGTCTTACCGCTTAACACTATGCTTACTGCTCTCTTTCACTGTCTGACTAAATCCTCATCATCACTATGCCATTTAATCAGAAAGAACATTTGAACTCAGAATTCTCTCCATATCAGGGAATGAAGACTCCACCCTTCTGTTTGTGCAGGTAAAATAAATGTTGATATTGTCTGTCCTGCACATACCCCATCCTGTTCACCAGAATATTCACCATCAAAATAGATACAAAATAAAAACCATACCTCACCACTTCTATTACCACCCAGTATGCTAAAAACACCATCATATGTTCCTGAATTATTGACTTGATGGATAACCCCACTTCCACACATACTGCACTCCTTTCTCCCTGCAAATTTATTTTGGTACAGCAACTTAACCTAAAAATCAAGTCAGATGATTTTATTCTGCTGTTGAAAGTCTTTTGGTATATTCCCCTTTCATATTAAATAAAAACTGAAGACGTTTCAATGTACTAGAGGGTCATACATCAATACGTTCTTCCTCTCTCCACCACTATGAACTCCTCATTGGCCTCCTTGTTTTTCCTCAAAAGTAACAGACCAGCTGTTCACACAAAGTCTATATACTTACTTGCTCTGCCTAGAGCAATCTTTTCCTTTAATATTTGTATAACACCCTCCTTCACTTCCTGGGTATTTGTGCAAACGAGTAAAAAGCCTGTATTAAGTGGATATTTTAAAAGCTAAATGAATGGCTTAATAGTTGTATATAGGGGGAAAGGGAACATATTTTCCACGGTTTAGAAGTGGAGTTCTTTTATAGAGTTCTTGTACAAGCCTACACTATTGAACGATAATGGGCAGTTGTACATTCCAATTATACAATCACTTTGGTAATTTATATCCTTTTTTTGTAATTCATGACTGGACCATTTAATTCCTTAGGAGCATTATAGCATTTCAACTTTTCATGTTCAATAAACTTATTGGGGTTGCTCCCTTTTTTATTCAAATGGAGAAATAGTCATGATTTCATCTAAAGAAAGTGTTATTGATTGTGTTGTTTTCTAGGAATGAGTCGCACATGCTAGTTTAAAAGTTTTGTTAAATTCCCAAGTGTGGGGGCGCCTGGGTGGCTCAGTGGGTTAAAGCCTCTGCCTTCGGCCCAGGTCATGGTCTCAGAGTCCTGGGATCGAGCCCCGCATCGGGCTCTCTGCTCAGCGGGGAGCCTGCTTCCTCCTCTCTCTCTCTGCCTGCCTCTCTGCCTACTTGTAATCTCTGCCTTTCAAATAAATAAATAAAATCTTTAAAAAAAAAAAAATTCCCAAGTGTGTCACCGATAAAAGCCTTTTGTAGATTAGTAACTTGATCAAAACAGAAAAGTTATGTAACACTCAATTGTTATACTATCTTTGTTTCCATCTTGCATTGTAATAACACCCATCTTAACTCTATTTAAGACAAGTCATCGCCAGATGGCTTTCTGGCATTGATGGCATGATATGAAATCTAGTATAACTAAAAGTTTTTGGTTTTAGTAGCCTATAAATCCATTTAGAAAAATATATGTATTTGAATATAAGGTAAAGTTTTAAATTATTTGGCAATAGTAAACTAAACTTTTTTTTTTGTAAATTTTTATTTTCTAAAATTTCATTGAGCTCTTTTGCAATAAGAAACAAGTTACAAAAAATTATGGTTTATTTACCCCAATTCAAAATTATTAGGAATATAATCATAGAGGTTGAAGTATTTAAAATATTGAACCCCAAATATTTTATTAGGTAAATTCGTGAATGCTGAGCATTCACTGTTAAAATATACTAATACTATTGATAGACTGGTAGAAGCCTAAAATCAAATATTTATTAAATATTTATATCCATATCTTTTCATGGCTTGGTAATTCATTTCTCTAGCATTAAATAAGATTCCATTGTTTGCATGTACTACACTTTATTTGAACTTTCACCTATGAAAGGATATCTTGGTTGCTTCCAAGCTTTTGTCAGTAATGAATAAAACTGCTATAGACATCTTTGTGGGTATAGGTTTCATCTTCTTTGGATAAATACCAAGAACTGCTACTGCTGAATCATCTGGCAAGAATATGTTTAGTTTTGTAAGAAACTGCCAAGTTGTTTTCCATTCTTTATTCTCAATAGACATGGAAGAACATTCCTGTTGCTCCACATCCTCACCAACATTTCGTGTTCTGTTGTCAGTGTTCTGGATTCTGGGTATGTACTGGTGTCTCTTTTTTGTTTTAATTTGCATTTTCCTGATGACATATGATGTGAAGCATCTTTTTATATGCTTATTTGCCATCTGTAATATTTTCTTTTGTGAGGTATCTGCTAAGGTCTTTGGCTCATTTTTAATCAGGTTTTTCCACGATTGTTGAGTTTTAAGGGGTCTTTGTGTCTTTTTGATTAACTGTCCTTTGCCAGATGTGTATTTTGCAAATTTTTTCTCACAGTCTGTGCTTTGCCTTTTCATTCTCTTGGCATTGTTTCACAGAGTAGACATTTTTAAATTCAGTGCTTGTGCTTTTGTAGCTAAAGTTATTTCCAAAACCAAGGTCATTTAAATTTTCTTCTATATTACCTTCTACATGTTTCATGTTTAGGTTTATAATTTAATCTGAGTTAATTTTTGTGAAGAGTGTATGATATCTGCCTGGATTTATTTTATTTTATTATTATTTTATATTTTTACATTTAGCTTCACCATTACTCCAGAACCATTTGTTTAAAAGGTTGTATTTTGCTCTCTTGTATTGATTTGCTTTTATATTAAATATAAAATATAATTGATAATATATATTCTGTTCCTTTAATCTAGTCTTTCTGTGGTATTACAATATCTTGCTTCCAATTATCGTTATGGTATACTTTTTTTAAAGATTTTATTTATTTATTTGACAGAGTGAGAGATCACAAATAGGCAGAGAGACAGACAGAGAGAGAAATGAGGAGAAGCAGGCTCCCTGCTGAGCAGAGTGCCCAATACGGGACTTGATCCCAGGCCCCTGGGATCATGACCTGAGCCAAAGGCAGAAGCTTAACCCACTGAGCCAACCAGGCGCCCCGTCCTTATGGTAAACTTTGAAGTCAGTCCTCAGTCTTTGTTCTCCTTCAACACTATGTTGACTATTGTGAGTCTTTGCCTCTCCATATAAACTTTAAAATAAGTTTGTTAATATTAAAAAAAAAAAAAAAGAACTTGATGGAGTGCATTAATTGTATAGATAAACTTGGAAACCAGTGACCTCTTGAGCTTAGCAGGAGATAGACCATGGACATCAGTTGTCACAGTGGTGCCTCTGGCAGAACCTATTGCAAATCCCTAGGCAAAATGAGACCTCAAGGATCTGAGAGAATGTCTAAGAAGTACTTGATACATCCCTTGGGTATGGTTTATTAAGTGTCCACCTGTCTGAAAGCTGGGGAATCTAGATAAGGGAGGGAAAATTAGTTATGATAAAACATATCAACAAACATGAATAAATGTTGTAAAACTAATTGTCATGGCTCATATACAATATGCCCAACAGAGGGACCATCAAAAGGAAAGCATCAGTTATGTTTATTGTGAAATGTTTTATTCAAAATAAAGCAATGAGAGGGGAAGACACAATGAGAAAATTACCATTTTTTAAATGGTAACCTTCTTACAAAATGGAATAGGGTTTATATTCTAAGTAGTATATTGAAAAGTAAAACATTGGGGTGCCTGGGTGGCTCAGTGGTTTGGGCTGCTGCCTTCGGCTCGGGTCATGATCTCAGGGTCCTGGAATTGAGCCCTGCATCGGGCTCTCTGCTCTGCAGGAAGCCTGCTTCTCTCTCCCTCTCTCTCTGCCTGTCTCTCTGCCGACTTGTGATCTCTGTCTGTCAAATAAATAAATAAAATATTTTTTAAAAAAAGAAAAGAAAGGTAAAACATTAAAAAATAAAATTTAAATTTAAAAAAATTATGTAATTTTTAAAAAAGGTTAAAAAGAGCAGAACCTTTTTTCTTATAACTGGAAAATACATTCTATATATATCTATTAAAAATAACTTGTCGGGTTCCTGGGTGGCTTGTGGGTTAAGCTGCTGCCTTCAGCTCAGGTCATGATCTCAGGGTCCTGGGATGGAGCCCCACATTGGGCTCTCTGCTCAACGGGGAGCCTGCTACCTCCTCTCTCTCTTTGCCTGCCTCTCTGCCTACTTGTAATCTCTCTCTCTGTCAAATAAATAAATAAAATCTTTAAAAAAAAATAACTTGTCATGGGGGCACCTGGGTGGCTCAGTGGGTTAAAGCCTCTGCCTTCGGCTCAGGTCATGATCCCAGAATCCTTGGATCGAGTCCCACATCGGGCCCTCAGCTCATCAGGGAGCCTGCTTCCCCCCTCTCACTCTGCCTGACCCTGCCTACTTGTGATCTCTGTCAAGGAAATAAATAAAATCTTTTATAAAAAAATTTTAAAAAATAACTTGTCATGTCTGGAATCAGGAGCATATGGAAAAAAATAATATCTGAGGACAATACTTCTGCCATGTTTTGTGCCTTGTTAATATTTTTAAACAGTCAGGCAACTTTTAGCTTTATTGAAATACCTACTAAGAGACTAGCAGTGCCTTTTGGAGCCCTATGACTATAAAAATTAATTGCAAATATTCAAAATGTTTAGTATGGTGTCACTATTTAGGGCCACCACCAAGCATGTTTCAGAAGTAAGCATAACTGTTACTCTTCTGTAAGGCAAAAGGGCATGTTTTCAGGAGTTCCATCTGCTGTACCAGGAAGTGAATCAAGTAATGAATTTTGTCTATAAAATAATTCACTTTTCAATTTAACATTCCTCATTCCACATTATAATAATAAAAACTAGGAGGAGACTAAAACAAACAAACAACTACAACTACAACTACAACAACCAGCTTTTCCTTCAGTGGAAAAGTAAATAGAACCTTATGAGTAGCCTGAAATTTATTTTTAAATATTTTTAAGATAAGCGTTTTTGTTAGAAAACCATATATTTTATATAGCTACGAAATAACAGGCAAAGTTTTATTAACGTCTAAAAAGTCTAGTTACTTCTATTTATCTATTAACTCATCTCTTTATGAAGTAGAACATGATCACACCTATTGTATCTACCCAAGTTTGTATGCTTTGGTTATTTTATGTTTGCTATTTCCTTGCTTAATTTTTACAATATTTGATACATAATAGTATCTTTAAGTCCATCTACGGTTTCACAGAATTTGTTTGAACTTCATAAATATGTACAATACTTTTTGCACGTTGATTAAAAATTACGAGATATGGGGGCTCCTGGGTGGCTCAGTGGTTTAGGCCTCTGCCTTCGGCTCAGGTCATGATTTCAGGGTCCTAGGATGGAGCCCCACATCGGGCTCTCTGCTCAGCGGGGAGCCTGCTCCCCCACTCCTCTCTCTGCCTGCCTCTCTACCTACTTTTGATCTGTCAAATGGGTAAATAAGATCTTTCAAAAAAGATTCACTAGGTGTGAAATACACCGAGGCTATGGGAAGGAAAATGATTTCACCTGATCTGACTAGGAAGTGGTTGAAGCCTGAATTAAAGTGCTACAAAAAGAGTCAAGACCTGGGAAATATATGGGTAAAAAATCCCTAGAAAAACAGCAATAATAACGGGCTGCTCTGTATTGAAGCAGATCCTGCGGTAGGCAAAGAAGAGCTGGTTTTAGCCAGAGGATGATCTCCGTTTGTCTTCATGATCTGGCATTTCCTGCAAGCCAGGCATGGGGCTCTGCACTAGAGCTGCAAATGCTGGCGGGCCCTCACTGTCCCTTTTCTCTTCTCAGGGGGACAATGGGCATGTCCATGGTGCAGTGTGACAGGTTTTACCACAGGGAGATAAAAGACTGCCAAGGGTAGGTTGGAGCTGGGAAAAGGCACTTAGGAACAGATTTTGAGGGGAGGTGATAGACAAGGGCAAAGCGAAGAATGGGGATGAGTGTGTCACTTTCAAAGTGCCAGGAGGCAGCACAGTGCATTCGGGAATCTACAGCAAGTTCAGGACAACGGGCAGCTGATCTGGCAGCATCACCTGGGGATGGAGGCTGAGCCCCGGGGTTAACACTGGGGGTGAGCTGGTTTGTATACTGTGCCGAGAAGGTGAGGTACTACACTGTGGGGGCACAGGGAGCTACCGGAGGATTTCAAAAATCAGAATCGTAACCATAATAGAGTATTTAAATGCAACCTAGCTTTCATCAAGGGTAAGATGCACTATAGTTTATGTTCGACTAAGAAAGAGAAATGCTGTCAGTTAAACTAGGATATGTCATCAAGTGCAAGAGTTATTAGAATGGGGGGGGAGGACAAATCTTAGAACAAGTAAACTGTGGTACTAGAATAATTAAGAAAGGTCGAACACTTGGATCAACTAAAAAAGTGATTATTGCTTACCATGTGCCCCAAACTATATTAAGTCTTAGAACAAGAGACGATTTCATCTTGATGCCCCGCAGCTGGTAGACCCAAGGTACAGAGGGCAGTAGCCAACAACAAGCAGGCCCCAAGTGCCATGTGCAGACTCTAAGAGCAACTGCCTTTGAGAGAGGAAACGGTTGAGAGTGGGCTTTCTGAGGAAGAGAATTACTAGCTGGGAAAGTAGGAAAATTGACACAGAATCAGAATTGATGCCCCTACGTGACAGAGTTGGTGAAACTTCCCTTCTCAGAGATCTTGAGGCTCCTCAGAAATGTATTCCTCATTTTGGACGGAACATTCAGGATAAATATGATCTGTTCGAGTTCCAGGTTCTCTCATCAGGTCTGTTTCTTAGGATTCACTGGCACAAGATAAGGGTTTTGATAGTCCAGGGTAAATCCTGACAAAAGCAAAGCACGTTATCTATGAAAAACTAACCACTCAGAAAAGAACAACAGATATAAGGCCAGGCCGACCTGACCCTGCAGGATAGGTAAGGTTGGTCTGGCAACAGGGGTAGAGGGGAAGTGCCCATCCTCTGCTAGAAGAGCTAGAGAAGACCCCTTCCGGAGAGACCACCAGGAGAGGAGAGCAGTAGGTGCTGATGATGAAGAATATTTTAATCAGCAGAGAAGGTGAAAATGACAAAGTTCCACGATCAGAGTAAACATATGGGATTAAAAATAAAAAATAAAAAAAAAAAGATTTTTTTGAAAGGACTTTTTTTTTTAAAGGAGCTTAAACAAATGTCCTTTTTAAGAGACAGTTGGCTGTTTAAACCAAAAGTACAACTCACTGAGAGAATCGCCGCATTATTTATTGGGGTAGAAAGGACCCGGAATGTAGAAAGCCCCATTCTGCAGAGGAAAAAATAGAATCACTAACAGGCCTCATGCCTTGCACAGCCAGTGGCTAGAATCCCTGCCTCATGAGACCCTGTGCTAGAAGGCCGCTAGAACCATCTCAACTATGTTCGTCTTTCTTGGAAGCCAACAAGTGTTTGCCAGGTTAAGAGCACGGTAACAATCAGTCACGTTATGTTATAATGATTGTCGGTATCTTTAAAAGCCTTGTCAAGTTCCTTTTTGAGTAACCCTCACCCACACTTAGAGAAATTTACCTGTGGTTCACCTCTTTGAAATACCTCATTGTTGTTTCACATTTACAATAGCCAAAACAAAAAAAAAAAAAAAAGCTTTTTATTAACAAAGTGTTCAGAAGGGGACGCCACTGTAAACAATGAGAGTTTTCGCTGCCCTGACAGTTTTGTTGCAGAAACCGCAGAAAGCCCTCAGGTCAGACACAGCCAAGGGCTGGAGGGATTTTTAAAATTACAAAAACAAAACCAAATCAAACCAAAACAAAAATCAAAACCAATGTCCAAGATTTCAAGTTTGTTACTAAAGGTATGACATTCTCCTAAGACATGCGAGTGACTTGATCAATATATTTATATATTTATATTTGAAGAAGAAGGAACTATTTGATGCAGCAAATCCACGTTGATTAAAAATTACCAGGATGGGGGCTCCTGGGTGGCTCAGTGATTTAGGCCTCTGCCTTCGGCTCAGGTCATGATTTCCGGGTCCTGGGATGGAGCCCCACATCGGGCTCTCTGCTCAGCGGGGAGCTTGCTTCCCCCCCCCCATATCTGCCTGCCTCTCTACCTACTTGTGATCTGTCAAATGGATAAATAAGATCTTTCAAAAAAGATTCACTAGGTGTGAAATACACCGAGGCTATGGGAAGGAAAATGATTTCACCTGATCAGACTAAGAAGTGGTTGAAGCCTGAATTAAAGTGCTATAAAAAGAGTCAAGACCTGGGAAATATATGGGTAAAAATCCCTAGAAAAACAGCAATAATAACTGGCTGCTCTTTATTGATCCAACCCTGCGGTAGGCAAAGAAGAGCTGGTTTTAGCCAGAGGATGATCTCCGTTTGTCTTCATGATCTGGCATTTCCTGCAAGCCAGGCATGGGGCTCTGCACTAGAGCTGCAAATGCTGGCGGGCCCTCACTGTCCCTTTTCTCTTCTCAGGAGGACAACGGACATGTCCATGGTGCAGTGTGACAGGTTTTACCACAGGGAGATAAAAGACTGCCAAGGGTAGGTTGGAGCTGGGAAAAGGCACTTAGGAACAGATTTTGAGGGGAGGTGATAGACAAGGGCAAAGCAAAGAATGAGGATGAGTGTGTCAAGTTTCAAAGTGCCAGGAGGCAGCACAGTGCATTCGGGAAACTACAGCAAGTTCATGACAATGGACAGCTGATATGGCAGCATCACCTGGGGATGGAGACTAGGCCCCGGGGTTAACTCTGGGGGTGAGATGGTTTGTATACTATGCCGAGGAGGTGAGCTACTACACTGTGGGGGCACAGGGAGCTACCGGAGGATTTCAAATATCAGAATCGTAACCATAATAGGGTATTTAATTGCAACCTAGCTTTCATCAAGGGTAAGATGCACTATAGTTTATGTTCGACTAAGAAAGAGAAATGCTGTCTTAAGTTAAACTAGGATATGTCATCAAGTGCAAGAGATATTAGAATGACGGGGGAGGACAAATCTTAGAACAAGTAAACTGTGGTACTAGAATAATTAAGAAAGGTCGAACACTTGGATCAACTAAAAAAGTGATTATTGCTTACCATGTGCCCCAAACTATATTAAGTCTTAGAACAAGAGACGTTCTCATCTTGATGCCCCGCAGCTGGTAGACCCAAGGTACAGAGAGCAGTAGTCAACGACCAGCAGGCCCCAAGTGCCATGTGCAGACTCTAAGAGCAACTGCCTTTGAGAGAGGAAACGGTTGAGAGTGGGCTTTCTGAGAAAGAGAATTACTAGCTGGGAAGGTAGGAAAATTGACACAGAATCAGAATTGATGCCCCTACATGACAGAGTTGGTGAAACTTCCCTTCTGAGAGATCTTGAGGCTCCTCAGAAATGTATTCTTCATTTTGGACGGAACATTCAGGATAAATATGATCTGTTCGAGTTCCTGGTTCTCTCATCAGGACTGTTTCTTAGGCTTCACTGGCACAAGATAAGGGTTTTGATAGTCCAGGGTAAATCCTGACAAAAGCAAACCACGGTGTCTATGAAATCTAACCACTCAGAAGAGAACAACAGATAAAAGGCCAGGCCGACCTGACCCTGCAGGATAGGTAAGGTTGGTCCGGTAACAGGGGTAGAGGGGAAGTGTCCATCCTCTGCTAGAAGAGCTAGAGAAGACCCCTTCCGGAGAGACCACCAGGAGAGGAGAGCAGTAGGTGCTGATGATGAAGAATATTTTAATCAGCAGAGAAGGTCAAAATGACAAAGTTCCAGGATCAGAGTAAACATATGCGATTTATAAATAAAAATTAAAAAAAATTTTTTTGAAAGGACTTTTTTTTTAAAGGACTTTAAACAAAAGTCCTTTTTAAGAGACAGTTGGCTGTTTAAACCAAAGGTACAACTCACTGAGAGAATCGCCGCATTATTTATTGGGGTAGAAAGGACCTGGAATGTAGAAAGACCCATTCTGCAGAGGAAAAAATAGAATCACTAGCAGGCTCATGCCTTGCACAGCCAGTGGCTAGAATCCCTGCCTCATGAGACCCTGTGCTAGAAGGCCGCTAGAACCATCTCAACTATGTTCGTCTTTCTTGGAAGCCAACAAGTCTTTGCCCAGTTAAGAGCAGGGTTACAATCAGTCACGTTATGTTATAATGATTGTCGGTATCTTTAAAAGCCTTGTCAAGTTCCTTTTTGAGTAACCCTCACCCACACTTAGAGAAATTTACCTGTGGTTCACCTCTTTGAAATACCTCATTGTTGTTTCACATTTACAATAGCCAAAACAAACAAACAAAAAAAAAGCTTTTTATTAACAAAGTGTTCAGAAGGGGGCGCCACTGTAAACAATGAGAGTTTTCGCTGCCCTGACAGTTTTGTTGCAGAAACAGCAGAAAGCACTCAGGTCAGACAGAGCCAAGGGCTGGAGGGATTTTTAAAATTACAAAAACCGAACCAAATCAAACCAAAACAAAAATCAAAACCAATGTCCAAGATTTCAAGTTTGCTACTAAAGGTATGACATTCTCCTAAGACATGCGAGTGACTTGATCAATATATTTATATATTTATATTTGAAGAAGAAGGAACTATTTGATGCAGCAAAACCATAGTGCAAGGACCAATGCCGCGCTTCCCAGAGAACCCCAAGCTCTTTTTCTAGAATGGCCATATGCGTATGCATCAGGCGTCCTCTTTTCACTCCCTTTGTGGATCCCCTACCATGGAGGTCATGTAATAACCAATAACCAAAAAAGAAACAAAAAACCAAAACATCCAGGTCTGAGTGATTCGTGGGTGCCATCATGCAATGGCGGACCCTGCCTGGAGAGGAGGAGACTGCTTAAACAGATCGCGGGCAAGCATCTCAGCCCAGGCCTGTGCTGGGGGAGCTGGTTCCCGGCTTTGGGCACAATCAGGAAGCCAGCGAAGTGACCCGAGAGTGCAGCCGGGGTTTAGGGCTGATGATCTTTTTGCAGCCAGGCAGCAGGTGGACACCCGCTTGGGGAGCCAGGCTAGGAGGCCGCTCAGCGCTGGCGCTGGCCACCCTCGCAAGCCCCCCGGGCTTTCCCGGTGCCCGTGCCCCGGGCCCGCGCCTCAGGACGGAGGGGGAGGTGGGCGAGGGCGTGGGCGGTCCGGAGAAGGGGCTTTGCTAATTGCAGAATCCGGGAGTGAGCTCGAGGAGGAGGACGCAGCGGAGAGTCTGAGAGGAGGTGGAGGAGCTGCCGGAGGAGGGGCGCAGCTCCGCTGTGCTCTGCTGCAGCCCAGTCCGCACTGCAGGACACCCGCACTCCCGCGCTCCAGCCCAGCTCCTGAGGCCGCACTGTCCCGCTCCCACGGCCCGCTGCCCCGCCCTGCCCCATGGCTTCTCAGGACGACCCTCTGCGAGCAGGTAAAGTGACACCGCGCTGCGCCCTCACCTGGAGCAGAAAGCGCGGGCCGCGAGCTCGCGGGGGTGTCGGGACCCAGCCTCCCGCGACCCCCGGGGCAGCGGGACCACCCCGGACGACGCGCCACACCCGGGTCCCCACGGGGTCGGGCCGGGGATGGAGCCAGGCGAGGTGCCCCCCGCAGCGAGCGGAATAGCCCCCTTCGTTTGGCACCTTCACGCGCGTGTGCCGAGGACCCCCTTCCCTCATCCCGAGCTGTGGCCCCGCCACTTTTGTACTGGACTTGGGATCCCAGGTAGAAACTAGTCCCTCAGACCTCCCTGGCAGCAAGGAGCACAGGGAGGCATTCTCAGTTTTTCCGCCGCCCCTCCCCCCTCCTCCCCTGGCTCCTCCTCTCTCCACATTCACAAGCCTTCTGGCCTCCCTTTCCTCTCCTCATTGTCACTTTTATTAAATGGTTTTGTTCTGCATGTTGACCCGCAGAGCGATTTCATGAATGAATATACATACAGGAAACTGAGTCGGAGCCCACCTGTGGAGGCCTTTCATTAGAATGGTCTCTGGTTCTAGCCTCAGTTCAGAATACTGCCTGTACCTGAGGACAGAGTCCAGATGTTTCTTTCATCTCTGACTTGAATTTGAAATATATACCATTCATTTGTTGATGGGCATCTAGGTTCTTTCCATAGTTTGGCTATTGTGGATATTGCTGCTATCAACATTTGGTGCACGTGCCCCTTTGGATCATATAGTAGTCTTCTTTACCTCTATCAGAACCCCAGGAAGCTTTATTTATTTATTTACTCACATAAACGGGTGATCCAACACAACTTTTTTTGATGTTCAAATGTATTATAATGTCTTACCGCTTAACACTATGCTTACTGCTCTCTTTCACTGTCTGACTAAATCCTCATCATCACTATGCCATTTAATCAGAAAGAACATTTGAACTCAGAATTCTCTCCATATCAGGGAATGAAGACTCCACCCTTCTGTTTGTGCAGGTAAAATAAATGTTGATATTGTCTGTCCTGCACATACCCCATCCTGTTCACCAGAATATTCACCATCAAAATAGATACAAAATAAAAACCATACCTCACCACTTCTATTACCACCCAGTATGCTAAAAACACCATCATATGTTCCTGAATTATTGACTTGATGGATAACCCCACTTCCACACATACTGCACTCCTTTCTCCCTGCAAATTTATTTTGGTACAGCAACTTAACCTAAAAATCAAGTCAGATGATTTTATTCTGCTGTTGAAAGTCTTTTGGTATATTCCCCTTTCATATTAAATAAAAACTGAAGACGTTTCAATGTACTAGAGGGTCATACATCAATACGTTCTTCCTCTCTCCACCACTATGAACTCCTCATTGGCCTCCTTGTTTTTCCTCAAAAGTAACAGACCAGCTGTTCACACAAAGTCTATATACTTACTTGCTCTGCCTAGAGCAATCTTTTCCTTTAATATTTGTATAACACCCTCCTTCACTTCCTGGGTATTTGTGCAAACGAGTAAAAAGCCTGTATTAAGTGGATATTTTAAAAGCTAAATGAATGGCTTAATAGTTGTATATAGGGGGAAAGGGAACATATTTTCCACGGTTTAGAAGTGGAGTTCTTTTATAGAGTTCTTGTACAAGCCTACACTATTGAACGATAATGGGCAGTTGTACATTCCAATTATACAATCACTTTGGTAATTTATATCCTTTTTTTGTAATTCATGACTGGACCATTTAATTCCTTAGGAGCATTATAGCATTTCAACTTTTCATGTTCAATAAACTTATTGGGGTTGCTCCCTTTTTTATTCAAATGGAGAAATAGTCATGATTTCATCTAAAGAAAGTGTTATTGATTGTGTTGTTTTCTAGGAATGAGTCGCACATGCTAGTTTAAAAGTTTTGTTAAATTCCCAAGTGTGGGGGCGCCTGGGTGGCTCAGTGGGTTAAAGCCTCTGCCTTCGGCCCAGGTCATGGTCTCAGAGTCCTGGGATCGAGCCCCGCATCGGGCTCTCTGCTCAGCGGGGAGCCTGCTTCCTCCTCTCTCTCTCTGCCTGCCTCTCTGCCTACTTGTAATCTCTGCCTTTCAAATAAATAAATAAAATCTTTAAAAAAAAAAAAATTCCCAAGTGTGTCACCGATAAAAGCCTTTTGTAGATTAGTAACTTGATCAAAACAGAAAAGTTATGTAACACTCAATTGTTATACTATCTTTGTTTCCATCTTGCATTGTAATAACACCCATCTTAACTCTATTTAAGACAAGTCATCGCCAGATGGCTTTCTGGCATTGATGGCATGATATGAAATCTAGTATAACTAAAAGTTTTTGGTTTTAGTAGCCTATAAATCCATTTAGAAAAATATATGTATTTGAATATAAGGTAAAGTTTTAAATTATTTGGCAATAGTAAACTAAACTTTTTTTTTTGTAAATTTTTATTTTCTAAAATTTCATTGAGCTCTTTTGCAATAAGAAACAAGTTACAAAAAATTATGGTTTATTTACCCCAATTCAAAATTATTAGGAATATAATCATAGAGGTTGAAGTATTTAAAATATTGAACCCCAAATATTTTATTAGGTAAATTCGTGAATGCTGAGCATTCACTGTTAAAATATACTAATACTATTGATAGACTGGTAGAAGCCTAAAATCAAATATTTATTAAATATTTATATCCATATCTTTTCATGGCTTGGTAATTCATTTCTCTAGCATTAAATAAGATTCCATTGTTTGCATGTACTACCCTTTATTTGAACTTTCACCTATGAAAGGATATCTTGGTTGCTTCCAAGCTTTTGTCAGTAATGAATAAAACTGCTATAGACATCTTTGTGGGTATAGGTTTCATCTTCTTTGGATAAATACCAAGAACTGCTACTGCTGAATCATCTGGCAAGAATATGTTTAGTTTTGTAAGAAACTGCCAAGTTGTTTTCCATTCTTTATTCTCAATAGACATGGAAGAACATTCCTGTTGCTCCACATCCTCACCAACATTTCGTGTTCTGTTGTCAGTGTTCTGGATTCTGGGTATGTACTGGTGTCTCTTTTTTGTTTTAATTTGCATTTTCCTGATGACATATGATGTGAAGCATCTTTTTATATGCTTATTTGCCATCTGTAATATTTTCTTTTGTGAGGTATCTGCTAAGGTCTTTGGCTCATTTTTAATCAGGTTTTTCCACGATTGTTGAGTTTTAAGGGGTCTTTGTGTCTTTTTGATTAACTGTCCTTTGCCAGATGTGTATTTTGCAAATTTTTTCTCACAGTCTGTGCTTTGCCTTTTCATTCTCTTGGCATTGTTTCACAGAGTAGACATTTTTAAATTCAGTGCTTGTGCTTTTGTAGCTAAAGTTATTTCCAAAACCAAGGTCATTTAAATTTTCTTCTATATTACCTTCTACATGTTTCATGTTTAGGTTTATAATTTAATCTGAGTTAATTTTTGTGAAGAGTGTATGATATCTGCCTGGATTTATTTTATTTTATTATTATTTTATATTTTTACATTTAGCTTCACCATTACTCCAGAACCATTTGTTTAAAAGGTTGTATTTTGCTCTCTTGTATTGATTTGCTTTTATATTAAATATAAAATATAATTGATAATATATATTCTGTTCCTTTAATCTAGTCTTTCTGTGGTATTACAATATCTTGCTTCCAATTATCGTTATGGTATACTTTTTTTAAAGATTTTATTTATTTATTTGACAGAGTGAGAGATCACAAATAGGCAGAGAGACAGACAGAGAGAGAAATGAGGAGAAGCAGGCTCCCTGCTGAGCAGAGTGCCCAATACGGGACTTGATCCCAGGCCCCTGGGATCATGACCTGAGCCAAAGGCAGAAGCTTAACCCACTGAGCCAACCAGGCGCCCCGTCCTTATGGTAAACTTTGAAGTCAGTCCTCAGTCTTTGTTCTCCTTCAACACTATGTTGACTATTGTGAGTCTTTGCCTCTCCATATAAACTTTAAAATAAGTTTGTTAATATTAAAAAAAAAAAAAAAGAACTTGATGGAGTGCATTAATTGTATAGATAAACTTGGAAACCAGTGACCTCTTGAGCTTAGCAGGAGATAGACCATGGACATCAGTTGTCACAGTGGTGCCTCTGGCAGAACCTATTGCAAATCCCTAGGCAAAATGAGACCTCAAGGATCTGAGAGAATGTCTAAGAAGTACTTGATACATCCCTTGGGTATGGTTTATTAAGTGTCCACCTGTCTGAAAGCTGGGGAATCTAGATAAGGGAGGGAAAATTAGTTATGATAAAACATATCAACAAACATGAATAAATGTTGTAAAACTAATTGTCATGGCTCATATACAATATGCCCAACAGAGGGACCATCAAAAGGAAAGCATCAGTTATGTTTATTGTGAAATGTTTTATTCAAAATAAAGCAATGAGAGGGGAAGACACAATGAGAAAATTACCATTTTTTAAATGGTAACCTTCTTACAAAATGGAATAGGGTTTATATTCTAAGTAGTATATTGAAAAGTAAAACATTGGGGTGCCTGGGTGGCTCAGTGGTTTGGGCTGCTGCCTTCGGCTCGGGTCATGATCTCAGGGTCCTGGAATTGAGCCCTGCATCGGGCTCTCTGCTCTGCAGGAAGCCTGCTTCTCTCTCCCTCTCTCTCTGCCTGTCTCTCTGCCGACTTGTGATCTCTGTCTGTCAAATAAATAAATAAAATATTTTTAAAAAAAAGAAAAGAAAGGTAAAACATTAAAAAATAAAATTTAAATTTAAAAAAATTATGTAATTTTTAAAAAAGGTTAAAAAGAGCAGAACCTTTTTTCTTATAACTGGAAAATACATTCTATATATATCTATTAAAAATAACTTGTCGGGTTCCTGGGTGGCTTGTGGGTTAAGCTGCTGCCTTCAGCTCAGGTCATGATCTCAGGGTCCTGGGATGGAGCCCCACATTGGGCTCTCTGCTCAACGGGGAGCCTGCTACCTCCTCTCTCTCTTTGCCTGCCTCTCTGCCTACTTGTAATCTCTCTCTCTGTCAAATAAATAAATAAAATCTTTAAAAAAAAATAACTTGTCATGGGGGCACCTGGGTGGCTCAGTGGGTTAAAGCCTCTGCCTTCGGCTCAGGTCATGATCCCAGAATCCTTGGATCGAGTCCCACATCGGGCCCTCAGCTCATCAGGGAGCCTGCTTCCCCCCTCTCACTCTGCCTGACCCTGCCTACTTGTGATCTCTGTCAAGGAAATAAATAAAATCTTTTATAAAAAAATTTTAAAAAATAACTTGTCATGTCTGGAATCAGGAGCATATGGAAAAAAATAATATCTGAGGACAATACTTCTGCCATGTTTTGTGCCTTGTTAATATTTTTAAACAGTCAGGCAACTTTTAGCTTTATTGAAATACCTACTAAGAGACTAGCAGTGCCTTTTGGAGCCCTATGACTATAAAAATTAATTGCAAATATTCAAAATGTTTAGTATGGTGTCACTATTTAGGGCCACCACCAAGCATGTTTCAGAAGTAAGCATAACTGTTACTCTTCTGTAAGGCAAAAGGGCATGTTTTCAGGAGTTCCATCTGCTGTACCAGGAAGTGAAACAAGTAATGAATTTTGTCTATAAAATAATTCACTTTTCAATTTAACATTCCTCATTCCACATTATAATAATAAAAACTAGGAGGAGACTAAAACAAACAAACAACTACAACTACAACTACAACAACCAGCTTTTCCTTCAGTGGAAAAGTAAATAGAACCTTAGGAGTAGCCTGAAATTTATTTTTAAATATTTTTAAGATAAGCGTTTTTGTTAGAAAACCATATATTTTATATAGCTACGAAATAACAGGCAAAGTTTTATTAACGTCTAAAAAGTCTAGTTACTTCTATTTATCTATTAACTCATCTCTTTATGAAGTAGAACATGATCACACCTATTGTATCTACCCAAGTTTGTATGCTTTGGTTATTTTATGTTTGCTATTTCCTTGCTTAATTTTTACAATATTTGATACATAATAGTATCTTTAAGTCCATCTACGGTTTCACAGAATTTGTTTGAACTTCATAAATATGTACAATACTTTTTGCACGTTGATTAAAAATTACGAGATATGGGGGCTCCTGGGTGGCTCAGTGGTTTAGGCCTCTGCCTTCGGCTCAGGTCATGATTTCAGGGTCCTAGGATGGAGCCCCACATCGGGCTCTCTGCTCAGCGGGGAGCCTGCTCCCCCACTCCTCTCTCTGCCTGCCTCTCTACCTACTTTTGATCTGTCAAATGGGTAAATAAGATCTTTCAAAAAAGATTCACTAGGTGTGAAATACACCGAGGCTATGGGAAGGAAAATGATTTCACCTGATCTGACTAGGAAGTGGTTGAAGCCTGAATTAAAGTGCTACAAAAAGAGTCAAGACCTGGGAAATATATGGGTAAAAAATCCCTAGAAAAACAGCAATAATAACGGGCTGCTCTGTATTGAAGCAGATCCTGCGGTAGGCAAAGAAGAGCTGGTTTTAGCCAGAGGATGATCTCCGTTTGTCTTCATGATCTGGCATTTCCTGCAAGCCAGGCATGGGGCTCTGCACTAGAGCTGCAAATGCTGGCGGGCCCTCACTGTCCCTTTTCTCTTCTCAGGGGGACAATGGGCATGTCCATGGTGCAGTGTGACAGGTTTTACCACAGGGAGATAAAAGACTGCCAAGGGTAGGTTGGAGCTGGGAAAAGGCACTTAGGAACAGATTTTGAGGGGAGGTGATAGACAAGGGCAAAGCGAAGAATGGGGATGAGTGTGTCACTTTCAAAGTGCCAGGAGGCAGCACAGTGCATTCGGGAATCTACAGCAAGTTCAGGACAACGGGCAGCTGATCTGGCAGCATCACCTGGGGATGGAGGCTGAGCCCCGGGGTTAACACTGGGGGTGAGCTGGTTTGTATACTGTGCCGAGAAGGTGAGGTACTACACTGTGGGGGCACAGGGAGCTACCGGAGGATTTCAAAAATCAGAATCGTAACCATAATAGAGTATTTAAATGCAACCTAGCTTTCATCAAGGGTAAGATGCACTATAGTTTATGTTCGACTAAGAAAGAGAAATGCTGTCAGTTAAACTAGGATATGTCATCAAGTGCAAGAGTTATTAGAATGGGGGGGGAGGACAAATCTTAGAACAAGTAAACTGTGGTACTAGAATAATTAAGAAAGGTCGAACACTTGGATCAACTAAAAAAGTGATTATTGCTTACCATGTGCCCCAAACTATATTAAGTCTTAGAACAAGAGACGATTTCATCTTGATGCCCCGCAGCTGGTAGACCCAAGGTACAGAGGGCAGTAGCCAACAACAAGCAGGCCCCAAGTGCCATGTGCAGACTCTAAGAGCAACTGCCTTTGAGAGAGGAAACGGTTGAGAGTGGGCTTTCTGAGGAAGAGAATTACTAGCTGGGAAAGTAGGAAAATTGACACAGAATCAGAATTGATGCCCCTACGTGACAGAGTTGGTGAAACTTCCCTTCTCAGAGATCTTGAGGCTCCTCAGAAATGTATTCCTCATTTTGGACGGAACATTCAGGATAAATATGATCTGTTCGAGTTCCAGGTTCTCTCATCAGGTCTGTTTCTTAGGATTCACTGGCACAAGATAAGGGTTTTGATAGTCCAGGGTAAATCCTGACAAAAGCAAAGCACGTTATCTATGAAAAACTAACCACTCAGAAAAGAACAACAGATATAAGGCCAGGCCGACCTGACCCTGCAGGATAGGTAAGGTTGGTCTGGCAACAGGGGTAGAGGGGAAGTGCCCATCCTCTGCTAGAAGAGCTAGAGAAGACCCCTTCCGGAGAGACCACCAGGAGAGGAGAGCAGTAGGTGCTGATGATGAAGAATATTTTAATCAGCAGAGAAGGTGAAAATGACAAAGTTCCAGGATCAGAGTAAACATATGGGATTAAAAAATAAAAATTAAAAAAAAAAATTTTTTTTGAAACGACTTTTTTTTTAAAGGACTTTAAACAAAAGTCCTTTTTAAGAGACAGTTGGCTGTTTAAACCAAAAGTACAACTCACTGAGAGAATCGCCGCATTATTTATTGGGGTAGAAAGGACCTGGAATGCAGAAAGACCCATTTTGCAGAAGAAAAAATAGAATCACTAACAGGCCTCATGCCTTTCACAACCAGTGGCTAGAATCCCTGCCTCATGAGACCCTGTGCTAGAAGGCCGCTAGAACCATCTCAACTATGTTCGTCTTTCTTGGAAGCCAACAAGTGTTTGCCAGGTTAAGAGCACGGTAACAATCAGTCACGTTATGTTATAATGATTGTCGGTATCTTTAAAAGCCTTGTCAAGTTCCTTTTTGAGTAACCCTCACCCACACTTAGAGAAATTTACCTGTGGTTCACCTCTTTGAAATACCTCATTGTTGTTTCACATTTACAATAGCCAAAACAAAAAAAAAAAAAAAAGCTTTTTATTAACAAAGTGTTCAGAAGGGGACGCCACTGTAAACAATGAGAGTTTTCGCTGCCCTGACAGTTTTGTTGCAGAAACCGCAGAAAGCCCTCAGGTCAGACACAGCCAAGGGCTGGAGGGATTTTTAAAATTACAAAAACAAAACCAAATCAAACCAAAACAAAAATCAAAACCAATGTCCAAGATTTCAAGTTTGTTACTAAAGGTATGACATTCTCCTAAGACATGCGAGTGACTTGATCAATATATTTATATATTTATATTTGAAGAAGAAGGAACTATTTGATGCAGCAAATCCACGTTGATTAAAAATTACCAGGATGGGGGCTCCTGGGTGGCTCAGTGATTTAGGCCTCTGCCTTCGGCTCAGGTCATGATTTCCGGGTCCTGGGATGGAGCCCCACATCGGGCTCTCTGCTCAGCGGGGAGCTTGCTTCCCCCCCCCCATATCTGCCTGCCTCTCTACCTACTTGTGATCTGTCAAATGGATAAATAAGATCTTTCAAAAAAGATTCACTAGGTGTGAAATACACCGAGGCTATGGGAAGGAAAATGATTTCACCTGATCAGACTAAGAAGTGGTTGAAGCCTGAATTAAAGTGCTATAAAAAGAGTCAAGACCTGGGAAATATATGGGTAAAAATCCCTAGAAAAACAGCAATAATAACTGGCTGCTCTTTATTGATCCAACCCTGCGGTAGGCAAAGAAGAGCTGGTTTTAGCCAGAGGATGATCTCCGTTTGTCTTCATGATCTGGCATTTCCTGCAAGCCAGGCATGGGGCTCTGCACTAGAGCTGCAAATGCTGGCGGGCCCTCACTGTCCCTTTTCTCTTCTCAGGAGGACAACGGACATGTCCATGGTGCAGTGTGACAGGTTTTACCACAGGGAGATAAAAGACTGCCAAGGGTAGGTTGGAGCTGGGAAAAGGCACTTAGGAACAGATTTTGAGGGGAGGTGATAGACAAGGGCAAAGCAAAGAATGAGGATGAGTGTGTCAAGTTTCAAAGTGCCAGGAGGCAGCACAGTGCATTCGGGAAACTACAGCAAGTTCATGACAATGGACAGCTGATATGGCAGCATCACCTGGGGATGGAGACTAGGCCCCGGGGTTAACTCTGGGGGTGAGATGGTTTGTATACTATGCCGAGGAGGTGAGCTACTACACTGTGGGGGCACAGGGAGCTACCGGAGGATTTCAAATATCAGAATCGTAACCATAATAGGGTATTTAATTGCAACCTAGCTTTCATCAAGGGTAAGATGCACTATAGTTTATGTTCGACTAAGAAAGAGAAATGCTGTCTTAAGTTAAACTAGGATATGTCATCAAGTGCAAGAGATATTAGAATGACGGGGGAGGACAAATCTTAGAACAAGTAAACTGTGGTACTAGAATAATTAAGAAAGGTCGAACACTTGGATCAACTAAAAAAGTGATTATTGCTTACCATGTGCCCCAAACTATATTAAGTCTTAGAACAAGAGACGTTCTCATCTTGATGCCCCGCAGCTGGTAGACCCAAGGTACAGAGAGCAGTAGTCAACGACCAGCAGGCCCCAAGTGCCATGTGCAGACTCTAAGAGCAACTGCCTTTGAGAGAGGAAACGGTTGAGAGTGGGCTTTCTGAGAAAGAGAATTACTAGCTGGGAAGGTAGGAAAATTGACACAGAATCAGAATTGATGCCCCTACATGACAGAGTTGGTGAAACTTCCCTTCTGAGAGATCTTGAGGCTCCTCAGAAATGTATTCTTCATTTTGGACGGAACATTCAGGATAAATATGATCTGTTCGAGTTCCTGGTTCTCTCATCAGGACTGTTTCTTAGGCTTCACTGGCACAAGATAAGGGTTTTGATAGTCCAGGGTAAATCCTGACAAAAGCAAACCACGGTGTCTATGAAATCTAACCACTCAGAAGAGAACAACAGATAAAAGGCCAGGCCGACCTGACCCTGCAGGATAGGTAAGGTTGGTCCGGTAACAGGGGTAGAGGGGAAGTGTCCATCCTCTGCTAGAAGAGCTAGAGAAGACCCCTTCCGGAGAGACCACCAGGAGAGGAGAGCAGTAGGTGCTGATGATGAAGAATATTTTAATCAGCAGAGAAGGTCAAAATGACAAAGTTCCAGGATCAGAGTAAACATATGCGATTTATAAATAAAAATTAAAAAAAATTTTTTTGAAAGGACTTTTTTTTTAAAGGACTTTAAACAAAAGTCCTTTTTAAGAGACAGTTGGCTGTTTAAACCAAAGGTACAACTCACTGAGAGAATCGCCGCATTATTTATTGGGGTAGAAAGGACCTGGAATGTAGAAAGACCCATTCTGCAGAGGAAAAAATAGAATCACTAGCAGGCTCATGCCTTGCACAGCCAGTGGCTAGAATCCCTGCCTCATGAGACCCTGTGCTAGAAGGCCGCTAGAACCATCTCAACTATGTTCGTCTTTCTTGGAAGCCAACAAGTCTTTGCCCAGTTAAGAGCAGGGTTACAATCAGTCACGTTATGTTATAATGATTGTCGGTATCTTTAAAAGCCTTGTCAAGTTCCTTTTTGAGTAACCCTCACCCACACTTAGAGAAATTTACCTGTGGTTCACCTCTTTGAAATACCTCATTGTTGTTTCACATTTACAATAGCCAAAACAAACAAACAAAAAAAAAGCTTTTTATTAACAAAGTGTTCAGAAGGGGGCGCCACTGTAAACAATGAGAGTTTTCGCTGCCCTGACAGTTTTGTTGCAGAAACAGCAGAAAGCACTCAGGTCAGACAGAGCCAAGGGCTGGAGGGATTTTTAAAATTACAAAAACCGAACCAAATCAAACCAAAACAAAAATCAAAACCAATGTCCAAGATTTCAAGTTTGCTACTAAAGGTATGACATTCTCCTAAGACATGCGAGTGACTTGATCAATATATTTATATATTTATATTTGAAGAAGAAGGAACTATTTGATGCAGCAAAACCATAGTGCAAGGACCAATGCCGCGCTTCCCAGAGAACCCCAAGCTCTTTTTCTAGAATGGCCATATGCGTATGCATCAGGCGTCCTCTTTTCACTCCCTTTGTGGATCCCCTACCATGGAGGTCATGTAATAACCAATAACCAAAAAAGAAACAAAAAACCAAAACATCCAGGTCTGAGTGATTCGTGGGTGCCATCATGCAATGGCGGACCCTGCCTGGAGAGGAGGAGACTGCTTAAACAGATCGCGGGCAAGCATCTCAGCCCAGGCCTGTGCTGGGGGAGCTGGTTCCCGGCTTTGGGCACAATCAGGAAGCCAGCGAAGTGACCCGAGAGTGCAGCCGGGGTTTAGGGCTGATGATCTTTTTGCAGCCAGGCAGCAGGTGGACACCCGCTCGGGGAGCCAGGCTAGGAGGCCGCTCAGCGCTGGCGCTGGCCACCCTCGCAAGCCCCCCGGGCTTTCCCGGTGCCCGTGCCCCGGGCCCGCGCCTCAGGACGGAGGGGGAGGTGGGCGAGGGCGTGGGCGGTCCGGAGAAGGGGCTTTGCTAATTGCAGAATCCGGGAGTGAGCTCGAGGAGGAGGACGCAGCGGAGAGTCTGAGAGGAGGTGGAGGAGCTGCCGGAGGAGGGGCGCAGCTCCGCTGTGCTCTGCTGCAGCCCAGTCCGCACTGCAGGACACCCGCACTCCCGCGCTCCAGCCCAGCTCCTGAGGCCGCACTGTCCCGCTCCCACGGCCCGCTGCCCCGCCCTGCCCCATGGCTTCTCAGGACGACCCTCTGCGAGCAGGTAAAGTGACACCGCGCTGCGCCCTCACCTGGAGCAGAAAGCGCGGGCCGCGAGCTCGCGGGGGTGTCGGGACCCAGCCTCCCGCGACCCCCGGGGCAGCGGGACCACCCCGGACGACGCGCCACACCCGGGTCCCCACGGGGTCGGGCCGGGGATGGAGCCAGGCGAGGTGCCCCCCGCAGCGAGCGGAATAGCCCCCTTCGTTTGGCACCTTCACGCGCGTGTGCCGAGGACCCCCTTCCCTCATCCCGAGCTGTGGCCCCGCCACTTTTGTACTGGACTTGGGATCCCAGGTAGAAACTAGTCCCTCAGACCTCCCTGGCAGCAAGGAGCACAGGGAGGCATTCTCAGTTTTTCCGCCGCCCCTCCCCCCTCCTCCCCTGGCTCCTCCTCTCTCCACATTCACAAGCCTTCTGGCCTCCCTTTCCTCTCCTCATTGTCACTTTTATTAAATGGTTTTGTTCTGCATGTTGACCCGCAGAGCGATTTCATGAATGAATATACATACAGGAAACTGAGTCGGAGCCCACCTGTGGAGGCCTTTCATTAGAATGGTCTCTGGTTCTAGCCTCAGTTCAGAATACTGCCTGTACCTGAGGACAGAGTCCAGATGTTTCTTTCATCTCTGACTTGAATTTGAAATATATACCATTCATTTGTTGATGGGCATCTAGGTTCTTTCCATAGTTTGGCTATTGTGGATATTGCTGCTATCAACATTTGGTGCACGTGCCCCTTTGGATCATATAGTAGTCTTCTTTACCTCTATCAGAACCCCAGGAAGCTTTATTTATTTATTTACTCACATAAACGGGTGATCCAACACAACTTTTTTTGATGTTCAAATGTATTATAATGTCTTACCGCTTAACACTATGCTTACTGCTCTCTTTCACTGTCTGACTAAATCCTCATCATCACTATGCCATTTAATCAGAAAGAACATTTGAACTCAGAATTCTCTCCATATCAGGGAATGAAGACTCCACCCTTCTGTTTGTGCAGGTTTAATAAATGTTGATATTGTCTGTCCTGCACATACCCCATCCTGTTCACCAGAATATTCACCATCAAAATAGATACAAAATAAAAACCATACCTCACCACTTCTATTACCACCCAGTATGCTAAAAACACCATCATATGTTCCTGAATTATTGACTTGATGGATAACCCCACTTCCACACATACTGCACTCCTTTCTCCCTGCAAATTTATTTTGGTACAGCAACTTAACCTAAAAATCAAGTCAGATGATTTTATTCTGCTGTTGAAAGTCTTTTGGTATATTCCCCTTTCATATTAAATAAAAACTGAAGACGTTTCAATGTACTAGAGGGTCATACATCAATACGTTCTTCCTCTCTCCACCACTATGAACTCCTCATTGGCCTCCTTGTTTTTCCTCAAAAGTAACAGACCAGCTGTTCACACAAAGTCTATATACTTACTTGCTCTGCCTAGAGCAATCTTTTCCTTTAATATTTGTATAACACCCTCCTTCACTTCCTGGGTATTTGTGCAAACGAGTAAAAAGCCTGTATTAAGTGGATATTTTAAAAGCTAAATGAATGGCTTAATAGTTGTATATAGGGGGAAAGGGAACATATTTTCCACGGTTTAGAAGTGGAGTTCTTTTATAGAGTTCTTGTACAAGCCTACACTATTGAACGATAATGGGCAGTTGTACATTCCAATTATACAATCACTTTGGTAGTTTATATCCTTTTTTTGTAATTCATGACTGGACCATTTAATTCCTTAGGAGCATTATAGCATTTCAACTTTTCATGTTCAATAAACTTATTGGGGTTGCTCCCTTTTTTATTCAAATGGAGAAATAGTCATGATTTCATCTAAAGAAAGTGTTATTGATTGTGTTGTTTTCTAGGAATGAGTCGCACATGCTAGTTTAAAAGTTTTGTTAAATTCCCAAGTGTGGGGGCGCCTGGGTGGCTCAGTGGGTTAAAGCCTCTGCCTTTGGCCCAGGTCATGGTCTCAGAGTCCTGGGATCGAGCCCCGCATCGGGCTCTCTGCTCAGCGGGGAGCCTGCTTCCTCCTCTCTCTCTCTGCCTGCCTCTCTGCCTACTTGTAATCTCTGCCTTTCAAATAAATAAATAAAATCTTTAAAAAAAAAAAAATTCCCAAGTGTGTCACCGATAAAAGCCTTTTGTAGATTAGTAACTTGATCAAAACAGAAAAGTTATGTAACACTCAATTGTTATACTATCTTTGTTTCCATCTTGCATTGTAATAACACCCATCTTAACTCTATTTAAGACAAGTCATCGCCAGATGGCTTTCTGGCATTGATGGCATGATATGAAATCTAGTATAACTAAAAGTTTTTGGTTTTAGTAGCCTATAAATCCATTTAGAAAAATATATGTATTTGAATATAAGGTAAAGTTTTAAATTATTTGGCAATAGTAAACTAAACTTTTTTTTTGTAAATTTTTATTTTCTAAAATTTCATTGAGGTCTTTTGCAATAAGAAACAAGTTACAAAAAATTATGGTTTATTTACCCCAATTCAAAATTATTAGGAATATAATCATAGAGGTTGAAGTATTTAAAATATTGAACCCCAAATATTTTATTAGGTAAATTCGTGAATGCTGAGCATTCACTGTTAAAATATACTAATACTATTGATAGACTGGTAGAAGCCTAAAATCAAATATTTATTAAATATTTATATCCATATCTTTTCATGGCTTGGTAATTCATTTCTCTAGCATTAAATAAGATTCCATTGTTTGCATGTACTACCCTTTATTTGAACTTTCACCTATGAAAGGATATCTTGGTTGCTTCCAAGCTTTTGTCAGTAATGAATAAAACTGCTATAGACATCTTTGTGGGTATAGGTTTCATCTTCTTTGGATAAATACCAAGAACTGCTACTGCTGAATCATCTGGCAAGAATATGTTTAGTTTTGTAAGAAACTGCCAAGTTGTTTTCCATTCTTTATTCTCAATAGACATGGAAGAACATTCCTGTTGCTCCACATCCTCACCAACATTTCGTGTTCTGTTGTCAGTGTTCTGGATTCTGGGTATGTACTGGTGTCTCTTTTTTGTTTTAATTTGCATTTTCCTGATGACATATGATGTGAAGCATCTTTTTATATGCTTATTTGCCATCTGTAATATTTTCTTTTGTGAGGTATCTGCTAAGGTCTTTGGCTCATTTTTAATCAGGTTTTTCCACGATTGTTGAGTTTTAAGGGGTCTTTGTGTCTTTTTGATTAACTGTCCTTTGCCAGATGTGTATTTTGCAAATTTTTTCTCACAGTCTGTGCTTTGCCTTTTCATTCTCTTGGCATTGTTTCACAGAGTAGACATTTTTAAATTCAGTGCTTGTGCTTTTGTAGCTAAAGTTATTTCCAAAACCAAGGTCATTTAAATTTTCTTCTATATTACCTTCTACATGTTTCATGTTTAGGTTTATAATTTAATCTGAGTTAATTTTTGTGAAGAGTGTATGATATCTGCCTGGATTTATTTTATTTTATTATTTATTTTATTTTTATTTTATATTTTTACATTTAGCTTCACCATTACTCCAGAACCATTTGTTTAAAAGGTTGTATTTTGCTCTCTTATATTGATTTGCTTTTATATTAAATATAAAATATAATTGATAATATATATTCTGTTCCTTTAATCTAGTCTTTCTGTGGTATTACAATATCTTGCTTCCAATTATCGTTATGGTATACTTTTTTTAAAGATTTTATTTATTTATTTGACAGAGAGAGAGATCACAAATAGGCAGAGAGACAGACAGAGAGAGAAATGAGGAGAAGCAGGCTCCCTGCTGAGCAGAGTGCCCAATACGGGACTTGATCCCAGGCCCCTGGGATCATGACCTGAGCCAAAGGCAGAAGCTTAACCCACTGAGCCAACCAGGCGCCCCGTCCTTATGGTAAACTTTGAAGTCAGTCCTCAGTCTTTGTTCTCCTTCAACACTATGTTGACTATTGTGAGTCTTTGCCTCTCCATATAAACTTTAAAATAAGTTTGTTAATATTAAAAAAAAAAGAACTTGATGGAGTGCATTAATTGTATAGATAAACTTGGAAACCAGTGACCTCTTGAGCTTAGCAGGAGATAGACCATGGACATCAGTTGTCACAGTGGTGCCTCTGGCAGAACCTATTGCAAATCCCTAGGCAAAATGAGACCTCAAGGATCTGAGAGAATGTCTAAGAAGTACTTGATACATCCCTTGGGTATGGTTTATTAAGTGTCCACCTGTCTGAAAGCTGGGGAATCTAGATAAGGGAGGGAAAATTAGTTATGATAAAACATATCAACAAACATGAATAAATGTTGTAAAACTAATTGTCATGGCTCATATACAATATGCCCAACAGAGGGACCATCAAAAGGAAAGCATCAGTTATGTTTATTGTGAAATGATTTATTCAAAATAAAGCAATGAGAGGGGAAGACACAATGAGAAAATTACCATTTTTTAAATGGTAACCTTCTTACAAAATGGAATAGGGTTTATATTCTAAGTAGTATATTGAAAAGTAAAACATTGGGGTGCCTGGGTGGCTCAGTGGTTTGGGCTGCTGCCTTCGGCTTGGGTCATGATCTCAGGGTCCTCGAATTGAGCCCTGCATCGGGCTCTCTGCTCTGCAGGAAGCCTGCTTCTCTCTCCCTCTCTCTCTGCCTGTCTCTCTGCCGACTTGTGATGTCTGTCTGTCAAATAAATAAATAAAATCTTTTTTAAAAAAAGAAAAGAAAGGTAAAACATTAAAAAATGAAATTTAAATTTAAAAAAATTATGTAATTTTTAAAAAAGGTTAAAAAGAGCAGAACCATTTTTCTTATAACTGGAAAATACATTCTATATATATCTATCAAAAATAACTTGTCGGGTTCCTGGGTGGCTTGTGGGTTAAGCCGCTGCCTTCAGCTCAGGTCATGATCTCAGGGTCCTGGGATGGAGCCCCACATTGGGCTCTCTGCTCAACGGGGAGCCTGCTACCTCCTCTCTCTCTTTGCCTGCCTCTCTGCCTACTTGTAATCTCTCTCTCTGTCAAATAAGTAAATAAAATTTAAAAAAAAAAAATAACTTGTCATGGGGGCACCTGGGTGGCTCAGTGGGTTAAAGCCTCTGCCTTCGGCTCAAGTCATGATCCCAGAATCCTTGGATCGAGTCCCACATCGGGCCCTCAGCTCATCAGGGAGCCTGCTTCCCCCCTCTCACTCTGCCTGACCCTGCCTACTTGTGATCTCTGTCAAGGAAATAAATAAAATCTTTTATAAAAAAATTTTAAAAAATAACTTGTCATGTCTGGAATCAGGAGCATATGGAAAAAAATAATATCTGAGGACAATACTTCTGCCATGTTTTGTGCCTTGTTAATATTTTTAAACAGTCAGGCAACTTTTAGCTTTATTGAAATACCTACTAAGAGACTAGCAGTGCCTTTTGGAGCCCTATGACTATGAAAATTAATTGCAAATATTCAAAATGTTTAGTATGGTGTCACTATTTAGGGCCACCACCAAGCATGTTTCAGAAGTAAGCATAACTGTTACTCTTCTGTAAGGCAAAAGGGCATGTTTTCAGGAGTTCCATCTGCTGTACCAGGAAGTGAATCAAGTAATGAATTTTGTCTATAAAATAATTCACTTTTCAATTTAACATTCCTCATTCCACATTATAATAATAAAATCTAGGAGGAGACTAAAACAAACAAACAACTACAACTACAACAACCAGCTTTTCCTTCAGTGGAAAAGTAAATAGAACCTTATGAGTAGCCTGAAATTTATTTATTTTTTTTTTTTTAAGATTTTATTTATTTATTTGACAGAGAGAAATCACAAGTAGATGGAGAGGCAGGCAGAGAGAGAGAGGGAAGCAGGCTCCCTGCTGAGCAGAGAGCCCGATGCGGGACTCGATCCCAGGACCCTGAGATCATGACCTGAGCCGAAGGCAGCGGCTTAACCCACTGAGCCACCCAGGCGCCCCCTGAAATTTATTTTTAAATATTTTTAAGATAAGCGTTTTTGTTAGAAAACCATATATTTTATATAGCTACGAAATAACAGGCAAAGTTTTATTAACGTCTAAAAAGTCTAGTTACTTCTATTTATCTATTAACTCATCTCTTTATGAAGTAGAACATGATCACACCTATTGTATCTACCCAAGTTTGTATGCTTTGGTTATTTTATGTTTGCTATTTCCTTGCTTAATTTTTACAATATTTGATACATAATAGTATCTTTAAGTCCATCTACGGTTTCACAGAATTTGTTTGAACTTCATAAATATGTACAATACTTTTTGCACGTTGATTAAAAATTACGAGATATGGGGGCTCCTGGGTGGCTCAGTGGTTTAGGCCTCTGCCTTCGGTTCAGGTCATGATTTCAGGGTCCTAGGATGGAGCCCCACATCGGGCTCTCTGCTCAGCGGGGAGCCTGCTCCCCCACCCCTCTCTCTGCCTGCCTCTCTACCTACTTTTGATCTGTCAAATGGGTAAATAAGATCTTTCAAAAAAGATTCACTAGGTGTGAAATACACCGAGGCTATGGGAAGGAAAATGATTTCACCTGATCTGACTAGGAAGTGGTTGAAGCCTGAATTAAAGTGCTACAAAAAGAGTCAAGACCTGGGAAATATATGGGTAAAAAATCCCTAGAAAAACAGCAATAATAACGGGCTGCTCTGTATTGAAGCAGATCCTGCGGTAGGCAAAGAAGAGCTGGTTTTAGCCAGAGGATGATCTCCGTTTGTCTTCATGATCTGGCATTTCCTGCAAGCCAGGCATGGGGCTCAGCACTAGAGCTGCAAATGCTGGCGGGCCCTCACTGTCCCTTTTCTCTTCTCAGGGGGACAATGGGCATGTCCATGGTGCAGTGTGACAGGTTTTACCACAGGGAGATAAAAGACTGCCAAGGGTAGGTTGGAGCTGGGAAAAGGCACTTAGGAACAGATTTTGAGGGGATGTGATAGACAAGGGCAAAGCGAAGAATGGGGATGAGTGTGTCACTTTCAAAGTGCCAGGAGGCAGCACAGTGCATTCGGGAATCTACAGCAAGTTCAGGACAACGGGCAGCTGATCTGGCAGCATCACCTGGGGATGGAGGCTGAGCCCCGGGGTTAACACTGGGGGTGAGCTGGTTTGTATACTATGCCGAGAAGGTGAGGTACTACACTGTGGGGGCACAGGGAGCTACCGGAGGATTTCAAAAATCAGAATCGTAACCATAATAGAGTATTTAAATGCAACCTAGCTTTCATCAAGGGTAAGATGCACTATAGTTTATGTTCGACTAAGAAAGAGAAATGCTGTCAGTTAAACTAGGATATGTCATCAAGTGCAAGAGTTATTAGAATGGGGGGGGGAGGACAAATCTTAGAACAAGTAAACTGTGGTACTAGAATAATTAAGAAAGGTCGAACACTTGGATCAACTAAAAAAGTGATTATTGCTTACCATGTGCCCCAAACTATATTAAGTCTTAGAACAAGAGACGATTTCATCTTGATGCCCCGCAGCTGGTAGACCCAAGGTACAGAGGGCAGTAGCCAACAACAAGCAGGCCCCAAGTGCCATGTGCAGACTCTAAGAGCAACTGCCTTTGAGAGAGGAAACGGTTGAGAGTGGGCTTTCTGAGGAAGAGAATTACTAGCTGGGAAAGTAGGAAAATTGACACAGAATCAGAATTGATGCCCCTACGTGACAGAGTTGGTGAAACTTCCCTTCTCAGAGATCTTGAGGCTCCTCAGAAATGTATTCCTCATTTTGGACGGAACATTCAGGATAAATATGATCTGTTCGAGTTCCAGGTTCTCTCATCAGGTCTGTTTCTTAGGATTCACTGGCACAAGATAAGGGTTTTGATAGTCCAGGGTAAATCCTGACAAAAGCAAAGCACGTTATCTATGAAAAACTAACCACTCAGAAAAGAACAACAGATATAAGGCCAGGCCGACCTGACCCTGCAGGATAGGTAAGGTTGGTCTGGCAACAGGGGTAGAGGGGAAGTGCCCATCCTCTGCTAGAAGAGCTAGAGAAGACCCCTTCCGGAGAGACCACCAGGAGAGGAGAGCAGTAGGTGCTGATGATGAAGAATATTTTAATCAGCAGAGAAGGTGAAAATGACAAAGTTCCAGGATCAGAGTAAACATATGGGATTAAAAAATAAAAATTAAAAAAAAAAATTTTTTTTGAAAGGACTTTTTTTTTAAAGGACTTTAAACAAAAGTCCTTTTTAAGAGACAGTTGGCTGTTTAAACCAAAAGTACAACTCACTGAGAGAATCGCCGCATTATTTATTGGGGTAGAAAGGACCTGGAATGCAGAAAGACCCATTTTGCAGAAGAAAAAATAGAATCACTAACAGGCCTCATGCCTTTCACAACCAGTGGCTAGAATCCCTGCCTCATGAGACCCTGTGCTAGAAGGCCGCTAGAACCATCTCAACTATGTTCGTCTTTCTTGGAAGCCAACAAGTGTTTGCCAGGTTAAGAGCACGGTAACAATCAGTCACGTTATGTTATAATGATTGTCGGTATCTTTAAAAGCCTTGTCAAGTTCCTTTTTGAGTAACCCTCACCCACACTTAGAGAAATTTACCTGTGGTTCACCTCTTTGAAATACCTCATTGTTGTTTCACATTTACAATAGCCAAAAAAAAAAAAAAAAAAAAAAAAAAAAAAGCTTTTTATTAACAAAGTGTTCAGAAGGGGGCGCCACTGTAAACAATGAGAGTTTTCGCTGCCCTGACAGTTTTGTTGCAGAAACAGCAGAAAGCACTCAGGTCAGACAGAGCCATGGGCTGGAGGGATTTTTAAAATTACAAAAACCGAACCAAATCAAACCAAAACAAAAATCAAAACCAATGTCCAAGATTTCAAGTTTGCTACTAAAGGTATGACATTCTCCTAAGACATGCGAGTGACTTGATCAATAGATTTATATATTTATATTTGAAGAAGAAGGAACTATTTGATGCAGCAAAACCATAGTGCAAGGACCAATGCCGCGCTTCCCAGAGAACCCCAAGCTCTTTTTCTAGAATGGCCATATGCGTATGCATCAGGCGTCCTCTTTTCACTCCCTTTGTGGATCCCCTACCATGGAGGTCATGTAATAACCAATAACCAAAAAAGAAACAAAAAACCAAAACATCCAGGTCTGAGTGATTCGTGGGTGCCATCATGCAATGGCGGACCCTGCCTGGAGAGGAGGAGACTGCTTAAACAGATCGGGGGCAAGCATCTCAGCCCAGGCCTGTGCTGGGGGAGCTGGTTCCCGGCTTTGGGCACAATCAGGAAGCCAGCGAAGTTACCCGAGAGTGCACCCGGAGTTTAGGGCTGATGATCTTTTTGCAGCCAGGCAGCAGGTGGACACCCGCTCGGGGAGCCAGGCTAGGAGGCCGCTCAGCGATGGCGCTGGCCACCCTCGCAAGCCCCCCGGGCTTTCCCGGTGCCCGTGCCCCGGGCCCGCGCCTCAGGACGGAGGGGGAGGTGGGCGAGGGCGTGGGCGGTCCGGAGAAGGGGCTTTGCTAATTGCAGAATCCGGGAGTGAGCTCGAGGAGGAGGACGCAGCGGAGAGTCTGAGAGGAGGTGGAGGAGCTGCCGGAGGAGGGGCGCAGCTCCGCTGTGCTCTGCTGCAGCCCAGTCCGCACTGCAGGACACCCGCACTCCCGCGCTCCAGCCCAGCTCCTGAGGCCGCACTGTCCCGCTCCCACGGCCCGCTGCCCCGCCCTGCCCCATGGCTTCTCAGGACGACCCTCTGCGAGCAGGTAAAGTGACACCGCGCTGCGCCCTCACCTGGAGCAGAAAGCGCGGGCCGCGAGCTCGCGGGGGTGTCGGGACCCAGCCTCCCGCGACCCCCGGGGCAGCGGGACCACCCCGGACGACGCGCCACACCCGGGTCCCCACGGGGTCGGGCCGGGGATGGAGCCAGGCGAGGTGCCCCCCGCAGCGAGCGGAATAGCCCCCTTCGTTTGGCACCTTCACGCGCGTGTGCCGAGGACCCCCTTCCCTCATCCCGAGCTGTGGCCCCGCCACTTTTGTACTGGACTTGGGATCCCAGGTAGAAACTAGTCCCTCAGACCTCCCTGGCAGCAAGGAGCACAGGGAGGCATTCTCAGTTTTTCCGCCGCCCCTCCCCCCTCCTCCCCTGGCTCCTCCTCTCTCCACATTCACAAGCCTTCTGGCCTCCCTTTCCTCTCCTCATTGTCACTTTTATTAAATGGTTTTGTTCTGCATGTTGACCCGCAGAGCGATTTCATGAATGAATATACATACAGGAAACTGAGTCGGAGCCCACCTGTGGAGGCCTTTCATTAGAATGGTCTCTGGTTCTAGCCTCAGTTCAGAATACTGCCTGTACCTGAGGACAGAGTCCAGATGTTTCTTTCATCTCTGACTTGAATTTGAAATATATACCATTCATTTGTTGATGGGCATCTAGGTTCTTTCCATAGTTTGGCTATTGTGGATATTGCTGCTATCAACATTTGGTGCACGTGCCCCTTTGGATCATATAGTAGTCTTCTTTACCTCTATCAGAACCCCAGGAAGCTTTATTTATTTATTTACTCACATAAACGGGTGATCCAACACAACTTTTTTTGATGTTCAAATGTATTATAATGTCTTACCGCTTAACACTATGCTTACTGCTCTCTTTCACTGTCTGACTAAATCCTCATCATCACTATGCCATTTAATCAGAAAGAACATTTGAACTCAGAATTCTCTCCATATCAGGGAATGAAGACTCCACCCTTCTGTTTGTGCAGGTAAAATAAATGTTGATATTGTCTGTCCTGCACATACCCCATCCTGTTCACCAGAATATTCACCATCAAAATAGATACAAAATAAAAACCATACCTCACCACTTCTATTACCACCCAGTATGCTAAAAACACCATCATATGTTCCTGAATTATTGACTTGATGGATAACCCCACTTCCACACATACTGCACTCCTTTCTCCCTGCAAATTTATTTTGGTACAGCAACTTAACCTAAAAATCAAGTCAGATGATTTTATTCTGCTGTTGAAAGTCTTTTGGTATATTCCCCTTTCATATTAAATAAAAACTGAAGGCGTTTCAATGTACTAGAGGGTCATACATCAATACGTTCTTCCTCTCTCCACCACTATGAACTCCTCATTGGCCTCCTTGTTTTTCCTCAAAAGTAACAGACCAGCTGTTCACACAAAGTCTATATACTTACTTGCTCTGCCTAGAGCAATCTTTTCCTTTAATATTTGTATAACACCCTCCTTCACTTCCTGGGTGTTTGTGCAAATGAGTAAAAAGCCTGTATTAAGTGGATATTTTAAAAGCTAAATGAATGGCTTAATAGTTGTATATAGGGGGAAAGGGAACATATTTTCCACGGTTTAGAAGTGGAGTTCTTTTATAGAGTTCTTGTACAAGCCTACACTATTGAACGATAATGGGCAGTTGTACATTCCAATTATACAATCACTTTGGTAATTTATATCCTTTTTTTGTAATTCATGACTGGACCATTTAATTCCTTAGGAGCATTATAGCATTTCAACTTTTCATGTTCAATAAACTTATTGGGGTTGCTCCCTTTTTTATTCAAATGGAGAAATAGTCATGATTTCATCTAAAGAAAGTGTTATTGATTGTGTTGTTTTCTAGGAATGAGTCGCACATGCCAGTTTAAAAGTTTTGTTAAATTCCCAAGTGTGTCACCGATAAAAGCCTTTTGGAAATTAGTAACTTGATCAAAACAGAAAAGTTATGTAACACTCAATTGTTATACTATCTTTGTTTCCATCTTGCATTGTAATAACACCCATCTTAACTCTATTTAAGACAAGTCATCGCCAGATGGCTTTCTGGCATTGATGGCATGATATGAAATCTAGTATAACTAAAAGTTTTTGGTTTTAGTAGCCTATAAATCCATTTAGAAAAATATATGTATTTGAATATAAGGTAAAGTTTTAAATTATTTGGCAATAGTAAACTAAACTTTTTTTTTTTTGTAAATTTTTATTTTCTAAAATTTCATTGAGCTCTTTTGCAATAAGAAACAAGTTACAAAAAATTAAGGTTTATTTACCCCAATTCAAAATTATTAGGAATATAATCATAGAGGTTGAAGTATTTCAAATATTGAACCCCAAATATTTTATTAGGTAAATTCGTGAATGCTGAGCATTCACTGTTAAAATATACTAATACTATTGATAGACTGGTAGAAGCCTAAAATCAAATATTTATTAAATATTTATATCCATATCTTTTCATGGCTTGGTAATTCATTTCTCTAGCATTAAATAAGATTCCATTGTTTGCATGTACTACCCTTTATTTGAACTTTCACCTATGAAAGGATATCTTGGTTGCTTCCAAGCTTTTGTCAGTAATGAATAAAACTGCTATAGACATCTTTGTGGGTATAGGTTTCATCTTCTTTGGATAAATACCAAGAACTGCTACTGCTGAATCATCTGGCAAGAATATGTTTAGTTTTGTAAGAAACTGCCAAGTTGTTTTCCATTCTTTATTCTCAATAGACATGGAAGAACATTCCTGTTGCTCCACATCCTCACCAACATTTCGTGTTCTGTTGTCAGTGTTCTGGATTCTGGGTATGTACTGGTGTCTCTTTTTTGTTTTAATTTGCATTTTCCTGATGACATATGATGTGAAGCATCTTTTTATATGCTTATTTGCCATCTGTAATATTGTCTTTTGTGAGGTATCTGCTAAGGTCTTTGGCTCATTTTTAATCAGGTTTTTCCACGATTGTTGAGTTTTAAGGGGTCTTTGTGTCTTTTTGATTAACTGTCCTTTGCCAGATGTGTATTTTGCAAATTTTTTCTCACAGTCTGTGCTTTGCCTTTTCATTCTCTTGGCATTGTTTCACAGAGTAGACATTTTTAAATTCAGTGCTTGTGCTTTTGTAGCTAAAGTTATTTCCAAAACCAAGGTCATTTAAATTTTCTTCTATATTACCTTCTACATGTTTCATGTTTAGGTTTATAATTTAATCTGAGTTAATTTTTGTGAAGAGTGTATGATATCTGCCTGGATTTATTTTATTTTATTATTTATTTTATTTTTATTTTATATTTTTACCTTTAGCTTCACCATTACTCCAGAACCATTTGTTTAAAAGGTTGTATTTTGCTCTCTTGTATTGATTTGCTTTTATATTAAATATAAAATATAATTGATAATATATATTCTGTTCCTTTAATCTAGTCTTTCTGTGGTATTACAATATCTTGCTTCCAATTATCGTTATGGTATACTTTTTTTAAAGATTTTATTTATTTATTTGACAGAGAGAGAGATCACAAATAGGCAGAGAGACAGACAGAGAGAGAAATGAGGAGAAGCAGGCTCCCTGCTGAGCAGAGAGCCCAATACGGGACTTGATCCCAGGCCCCTGGGATCATGACCTGAGCCAAAGGCAGAAGCTTAACCCACTGAGCCAACCAGGCGCCCCATCCTTATGGTAAACTTTGAAGTCAGTCCTCAGTCTTTGTTCTCCTTCAACACTATGTTGACTATTGTGAGTCTTTGCCTCTCCATATAAACTTTAAAATAAGTTTGTTAATATTAAAAAAAAAAAGAACTTGATGGAGTGCATTAATTGTATAGATAAACTTGGAAACCAGTGACCTCTTGAGCTTAGCAGGAGATAGACCATGGACATCAGTTGTCACAGTGGTGCCTCTGGCAGAACCTATTGCAAATCCCTAGGCAAAATGAGACCTCAAGGATCTGAGAGAATGTCTAAGAAGTACTTGATACATTCCTTGGGTATGGTTTATTAAGTGTCCACCTGTCTGAAAGCTGGGGAATCTAGATAAGGGAGGGAAAATTAGTTATGATAAAACATATCAACAAACATGAATAAATGTTGTAAAACTAATTGTCATGGCTCATATACAATATGCCCAACAGAGGGACCATCAAAAGGAAAGCATCAGTTATGTTTATTGTAAAATGTTTTATTCAAAATAAAGCAATGAGAGGGGAAGACACAATGAGAAAATTACCATTTTTTAAATGGTAACCTTCTTACAAAATGGAATAGGGTTTATATTCTAAGTAGTATATTGAAAAGTAAAACATTGGGGTGCCTGGGTGGCTCAGTGGTTTGGGCTGCTGCCTTCGGCTTGGGTCATGATCTCAGGGTCCTGGAATTGAGCCCTGCATCGGGCTCTCTGCTCTGCAGGAAGCCTGCTTCTCTCTCCCTCTCTCTCTGCCTGTCTCTCTGCCGACTTGTGATCTCTGTCTGTCAAATAAATAAATAAAATCTTTTTTAAAAAAAGAAAAGAAAGGTAAAACATTAAAAAATGAAATTTAAATTTAAAAAAATTATGTAATTTTTAAAAAAGGTTAAAAAGAGCAGAACCATTTTTCTTATAACTGGAAAATACATTCTATATATATCTATCAAAAATAACTTGTCGGGTTGCTGGGTGGCTTGTGGGTTAAGCCGCTGCCTTCAGCTCAGGTCATGATCTCAGGGTCCTGGGATGGAGCCCCACATTGGGCTCTCTGCTCAACGGGGAGCCTGCTACCTCCTCTCTCTCTTTGCCTGCCTCTCTGCCTACTTGTAATCTCTCTCTCTGTCAAATAAATAAATAAAATCTTTAAAAAAAAAAAACTTGTCATGGGGGCACCTGGGTGGCTCAGTGGGTTAAAGCCTCTGCCTTCGGCTCAGGTCATGATCCCAGAATCCTTGGATCGAGTCCCACATCGGGCCCTCAGCTCATCAGGGAGCCTGCTTCCCCCCTCTCACTCTGCCTGACCCTGCCTACTTGTGATCTCTGTCAAGGAAATAAATAAAATCTTTTATAAAAAAATTTTAAAAAATAACTTGTCATGTCTGGAATCAGGAGCATATGGAAAAAAATAATATCTGAGGACAATACTTCTGCCATGTTTTGTGCCTTGTTAATATTTTTAAACAGTCAGGCAACTTTTAGCTTTATTGAAATACCTACTAAGAGACTAGCAGTGCCTTTTGGAGCCCTATGACTATGAAAATTAATTGCAAATATTCAAAATGTTTAGTATGGTGTCACTATTTAGGGCCACCACCAAGCATGTTTCAGAAGTAAGCATAACTGTTACTCTTCTGTAAGGCAAAAGGGCATGTTTTCAGGAGTTCCATCTGCTGTACCAGGAAGTGAATCAAGTAATGAATTTTGTCTATAAAATAATTCACTTTTCAATTTAACATTCCTCATTCCACATTATAATAATAAAATCTAGGAGGAGACTAAAACAAACAAACAACTACAACTACAACAACCAGCTTTTCCTTCAGTGGAAAAGTAAATAGAACCTTATGAGTAGCCTGAAATTTATTTATTTTTTTTTTTTAAGATTTTATTTATTTATTTGACAGAGAGAAATCACAAGTAGATGGAGAGGCAGGCAGAGAGAGAGAGGGAAGCAGGCTCCCTGCTGAGCAGAGAGCCCGATGCGGGACTCGATCCCAGGACCCTGAGATCATGACCTGAGCCGAAGGCAGCGGCTTAACCCACTGAGCCACCCAGGCGCCCCCTGAAATTTATTTTTAAATATTTTTAAGATAAGCGTTTTTGTTAGAAAACCATATATTTTATATAGCTACGAAATAACAGGCAAAGTTTTATTAACGTCTAAAAAGTCTAGTTACTTCTATTTATCTATTAACTCATCTCTTTATGAAGTAGAACATGATCACACCTATTGTATCTACCCAAGTTTGTATGCTTTGGTTATTTTATGTTTGCTATTTCCTTGCTTAATTTTTACAATATTTGATACATAATAGTATCTTTAAGTCCATCTACGGTTTCACAGAATTTGTTTGAACTTCATAAATATGTACAATACTTTTTGCACGTTGATTAAAAATTACGAGATATGGGGGCTCCTGGGTGGCTCAGTGGTTTAGGCCTCTGCCTTCGGTTCAGGTCATGATTTCAGGGTCCTAGGATGGAGCCCCACATCGGGCTCTCTGCTCAGCGGGGAGCCTGCTCCCCCACCCCTCTCTCTGCCTGCCTCTCTACCTACTTTTGATCTGTCAAATGGGTAAATAAGATCTTTCAAAAAAGATTCACTAGGTGTGAAATACACCGAGGCTATGGGAAGGAAAATGATTTCACCTGATCTGACTAGGAAGTGGTTGAAGCCTGAATTAAAGTGCTACAAAAAGAGTCAAGACCTGGGAAATATATGGGTAAAAAATCCCTAGAAAAACAGCAATAATAACGGGCTGCTCTGTATTGAAGCAGATCCTGCGGTAGGCAAAGAAGAGCTGGTTTTAGCCAGAGGATGATCTCCGTTTGTCTTCATGATCTGGCATTTCCTGCAAGCCAGGCATGGGGCTCAGCACTAGAGCTGCAAATGCTGGCGGGCCCTCACTGTCCCTTTTCTCTTCTCAGGGGGACAATGGGCATGTCCATGGTGCAGTGTGACAGGTTTTACCACAGGGAGATAAAAGACTGCCAAGGGTAGGTTGGAGCTGGGAAAAGGCACTTAGGAACAGATTTTGAGGGGAGGTGATAGACAAGGGCAAAGCGAAGAATGGGGATGAGTGTGTCACTTTCAAAGTGCCAGGAGGCAGCACAGTGCATTCGGGAATCTACAGCAAGTTCAGGACAACGGGCAGCTGATCTGGCAGCATCACCTGGGGATGGAGGCTGAGCCCCGGGGTTAACACTGGGGGTGAGCTGGTTTGTATACTGTGCCGAGAAGGTGAGGTACTACACTGTGGGGGCACAGGGAGCTACCGGAGGATTTCAAAAATCAGAATCGTAACCATAATAGAGTATTTAAATGCAACCTAGCTTTCATCAAGGGTAAGATGCACTATAGTTTATGTTCGACTAAGAAAGAGAAATGCTGTCAGTTAAACTAGGATATGTCATCAAGTGCAAGAGTTATTAGAATGGGGGGGGAGGACAAATCTTAGAACAAGTAAACTGTGGTACTAGAATAATTAAGAAAGGTCAAACACTTGGATCAACTAAAAAAGTGATTATTGCTTACCATGTGCCCCAAACTATATTAAGTCTTAGAACAAGAGACGATTTCATCTTGATGCCCCGCAGCTGGTAGACCCAAGGTACAGAGGGCAGTAGCCAACAACAAGCAGGCCCCAAGTGCCATGTGCAGACTCTAAGAGCAACTGCCTTTGAGAGAGGAAACGGTTGAGAGTGGGCTTTCTGAGGAAGAGAATTACTAGCTGGGAAAGTAGGAAAATTGACACAGAATCAGAATTGATGCCCCTACGTGACAGAGTTGGTGAAACTTCCCTTCTCAGAGATCTTGAGGCTCCTCAGAAATGTATTCCTCATTTTGGACGGAACATTCAGGATAAATATGATCTGTTCGAGTTCCAGGTTCTCTCATCAGGTCTGTTTCTTAGGATTCACTGGCACAAGATAAGGGTTTTGATAGTCCAGGGTAAATCCTGACAAAAGCAAAGCACGTTATCTATGAAAAACTAACCACTCAGAAAAGAACAACAGATATAAGGCCAGGCCGACCTGACCCTGCAGGATAGGTAAGGTTGGTCTGGCAACAGGGGTAGAGGGGAAGTGCCCATCCTCTGCTAGAAGAGCTAGAGAAGACCCCTTCCGGAGAGACCACCAGGAGAGGAGAGCAGTAGGTGCTGATGATGAAGAATATTTTAATCAGCAGAGAAGGTGAAAATGACAAAGTTCCAGGATCAGAGTAAACATATGGGATTAAAAAATAAAAATTAAAAAAAAAAATTTTTTTTGAAAGGACTTTTTTTTTAAAGGACTTTAAACAAAAGTCCTTTTTAAGAGACAGTTGGCTGTTTAAACCAAAAGTACAACTCACTGAGAGAATCGCCGCATTATTTATTGGGGTAGAAAGGACCTGGAATGCAGAAAGACCCATTTTGCAGAAGAAAAAATAGAATCACTAACAGGCCTCATGCCTTTCACAACCAGTGGCTAGAATCCCTGCCTCATGAGACCCTGTGCTAGAAGGCCGCTAGAACCATCTCAACTATGTTCGTCTTTCTTGGAAGCCAACAAGTGTTTGCCAGGTTAAGAGCACGGTAACAATCAGTCACGTTATGTTATAATGATTGTCGGTATCTTTAAAAGCCTTGTCAAGTTCCTTTTTGAGTAACCCTCACCCACACTTAGAGAAATTTACCTGTGGTTCACCTCTTTGAAATACCTCATTGTTGTTTCACATTTACAATAGCCAAAAAAAAAAAAAAAAAAAAAAAAAAAAAAAGCTTTTTATTAACAAAGTGTTCAGAAGGGGGCGCCACTGTAAACAATGAGAGTTTTCGCTGCCCTGACAGTTTTGTTGCAGAAACCGCAGAAAGCCCTCAGGTCAGACACAGCCAAGGGCTGGAGGGATTTTTAAAATTACAAAAACAAAACCAAATCAAACCAAAACAAAAATCAAAACCAATGTCCAAGATTTCAAGTTTGTTACTAAAGGTATGACATTCTCCTAAGACATGCGAGTGACTTGATCAATATATTTATATATTTATATTTGAAGAAGAAGGAACTATTTGATGCAGCAAATCCACGTTGATTAAAAATTACCAGGATGGGGGCTCCTGGGTGGCTCAGTGGTTTAGGCCTCTGCCTTCGGCTCAGGTCATGATTTCCGGGTCCTGGGATGGAGCCCCACATCGGGCTCTCTGCTCAGCGGGGAGCTTGCTTCCCTTTTCCCGTATCTGCCTGCCTCTCTACCTACTTGTGATCTGTCAAATGGATAAATAAGATCTTTCAAAAAAGATTCACTAGGTGTGAAATACACCGAGGCTATGGGAAGGAAAATGATTTCACCTGATCAGCCTAAGAAGTGGTTGAAGCCTGAATTAAAGTGCTATAAAAAGAGTCAAGACCTGGGAAATATATGGGTAAAAAATCCCTAGAAAAACAGCAATAATAACTGGCTGCTCTTTATTGATCCAACCCTGCGGTAGGCAAAGAAGAGCTGGTTTTAGCCAGAGGATGATCTCCGTTTGTCTTCATGATCTGGCATTTCCTGCAAGCCAGGCATGGGGCTCTGCACTAGAGCTGCAAATGCTGGGGGGCCCTCACTGTCCCTTTTCTCTTCTCAGGAGGACAACGGACATGTCCATGGTGCAGTGTGACAGGTTTTACCACAGGGAGATAAAAGACTGCCAAGGGTAGGTTGGAACTGGGAAAAGGCACTTAGGAACAGATTTTGAGGGGAGGTGATAGACAAGGGCAAAGCAAAGAATGAGGATGAGTGTGTCAAGTTTCAAAGTGCCAGGAGGCAGCACAGTGCATTCGGGAAACTACAGCAAGTTCATGACAATGGACAGCTGATATGGCAGCATCACCTGGGGATGGAGACTAGGCCCCGGGGTTAACTCTGGGGGTGAGATGGTTTGTATACTATGCCGAGGAGGTGAGCTACTACACTGTGGGGGCACAGGGAGCTACCGGAGGATTTCAAATATCAGAATCGTAACCATAATAGGGTATTTAATTGCAACCTAGCTTTCATCAAGGGTAAGATGCACTATAGTTTATGTTCGACTAAGAAAGAGAAATGCTGTCTTAAGTTAAACTAGGATATGTCATCAAGTGCAAGAGATATTAGAATGACGGGGGAGGACAAATCTTAGAACAAGTAAACTGTGGTACTAGAATAATTAAGAAAGGTCGAACACTTGGATCAACTAAAAAAGTGATTATTGCTTACCATGTGCCCCAAACTATATTAAGTCTTAGAACAAGAGACGTTCTCATCTTGATGCCCCGCAGCTGGTAGACCCAAGGTACAGAGAGCAGTAGTCAACGACCAGCAGGCCCCAAGTGCCATGTGCAGACTCTAAGAGCAACTGCCTTTGAGAGAGGAAACGGTTGAGAGTGGGCTTTCTGAGAAAGAGAATTACTAGCTGGGAAGGTAGGAAAATTGACACAGAATCAGAATTGATGCCCCTACATGACAGAGTTGGTGAAACTTCCCTTCTGAGAGATCTTGAGGCTCCTCAGAAATGTATTCTTCATTTTGGACGGAACATTCAGGATAAATATGATCTGTTCGAGTTCCTGGTTCTCTCATCAGGACTGTTTCTTAGGCTTCACTGGCACAAGATAAGGGTTTTGATAGTCCAGGGTAAATCCTGACAAAAGCAAACCACGGTGTCTATGAAATCTAACCACTCAGAAGAGAACAACAGATAAAAGGCCAGGCCGACCTGACCCTGCAGGATAGGTAAGGTTGGTCCGGTAACAGGGGTAGAGGGGAAGTGTCCATCCTCTGCTAGAAGAGCTAGAGAAGACCCCTTCCGGAGAGACCACCAGGAGAGGAGAGCAGTAGGTGCTGATGATGAAGAATATTTTAATCAGCAGAGAAGGTCAAAATGACAAAGTTCCAGGATCAGAGTAAACATATGCGATTTAAAAATAAAAAGTAAAAAAAAATTTTTTGAAAGGACTTTTTTTTTAAAGGACTTTAAACAAAAGTCCTTTTTAAGAGACAGTTGGCTGTTTAAACCAAAGGTACAACTCACTGAGAGAATCGCCGCATTATTTATTGGGGTAGAAAGGACCTGGAATGTAGAAAGACCCATTCTGCAGAGGAAAAAATAGAATCACTAGCAGGCTCATGCCTTGCACAGCCAGTGGCTAGAATCCCTGCCTCATGAGACCCTGTGCTAGAAGGCCGCTAGAACCATCTCAACTATGTTCGTCTTTCTTGGAAGCCAACAAGTCTTTGCCCAGTTAAGAGCAGGGTTACAATCAGTCACGTTATGTTATAATGATTGTCGGTATCTTTAAAAGCCTTGTCAAGTTCCTTTTTGAGTAACCCTCACCCACACTTAGAGAAATTTACCTGTGGTTCACCTCTTTGAAATACCTCATTGTTGTTTCACATTTACAATAGCCAAAACAAACAAACAAAAAAAAAGCTTTTTATTAACAAAGTGTTCAGAAGGGGGCGCCACTGTAAACAATGAGAGTTTTCGCTGCCCTGACAGTTTTGTTGCAGAAACAGCAGAAAGCACTCAGGTCAGACAGAGCCATGGGCTGGAGGGATTTTTAAAATTACAAAAACCGAACCAAATCAAACCAAAACAAAAATCAAAACCAATGTCCAAGATTTCAAGTTTGCTACTAAAGGTATGACATTCTCCTAAGACATGCGAGTGACTTGATCAATAGATTTATATATTTATATTTGAAGAAGAAGGAACTATTTGATGCAGCAAAACCATAGTGCAAGGACCAATGCCGCGCTTCCCAGAGAACCCCAAGCTCTTTTTCTAGAATGGCCATATGCGTATGCATCAGGCGTCCTCTTTTCACTCCCTTTGTGGATCCCCTACCATGGAGGTCATGTAATAACCAATAACCAAAAAAGAAACAAAAAACCAAAACATCCAGGTCTGAGTGATTCGTGGGTGCCATCATGCAATGGCGGACCCTGCCTGGAGAGGAGGAGACTGCTTAAACAGATCGCGGGCAAGCATCTCAGCCCAGGCCTGTGCTGGGGGAGCTGGTTCCCGGCTTTGGGCACAATCAGGAAGCCAGCGAAGTTACCCGAGAGTGCACCCGGAGTTTAGGGCTGATGATCTTTTTGCAGCCAGGCAGCAGGTGGACACCCGCTCGGGGAGCCAGGCTAGGAGGCCGCTCAGCGATGGCGCTGGCCACCCTCGCAAGCCCCCCGGGCTTTCCCGGTGCCCGTGCCCCGGGCCCGCGCCTCAGGACGGAGGGGGAGGTGGGCGAGGGCGTGGGCGGTCCGGAGAAGGGGCTTTGCTAATTGCAGAATCCGGGAGTGAGCTCGAGGAGGAGGACGCAGCGGAGAGTCTGAGAGGAGGTGGAGGAGCTGCCGGAGGAGGGGCGCAGCTCCGCTGTGCTCTGCTGCAGCCCAGTCCGCACTGCAGGACACCCGCACTCCCGCGCTCCAGCCCAGCTCCTGAGGCCGCACTGTCCCGCTCCCACGGCCCGCTGCCCCGCCCTGCCCCATGGCTTCTCAGGACGACCCTCTGCGAGCAGGTAAAGTGACACCGCGCTGCGCCCTCACCTGGAGCAGAAAGCGCGGGCCGCGAGCTCGCGGGGGTGTCGGGACCCAGCCTCCCGCGACCCCCGGGGCAGCGGGACCACCCCGGACGACGCGCCACACCCGGGTCCCCACGGGGTCGGGCCGGGGATGGAGCCAGGCGAGGTGCCCCCCGCAGCGAGCGGAATAGCCCCCTTCGTTTGGCACCTTCACGCGCGTGTGCCGAGGACCCCCTTCCCTCATCCCGAGCTGTGGCCCCGCCACTTTTGTACTGGACTTGGGATCCCAGGTAGAAACTAGTCCCTCAGACCTCCCTGGCAGCAAGGAGCACAGGGAGGCATTCTCAGTTTTTCCGCCGCCCCTCCCCCCTCCTCCCCTGGCTCCTCCTCTCTCCACATTCACAAGCCTTCTGGCCTCCCTTTCCTCTCCTCATTGTCACTTTTATTAAATGGTTTTGTTCTGCATGTTGACCCGCAGAGCGATTTCATGAATGAATATACATACAGGAAACTGAGTCGGAGCCCACCTGTGGAGGCCTTTCATTAGAATGGTCTCTGGTTCTAGCCTCAGTTCAGAATACTGCCTGTACCTGAGGACAGAGTCCAGATGTTTCTTTCATCTCTGACTTGAATTTGAAATATATACCATTCATTTGTTGATGGGCATCTAGGTTCTTTCCATAGTTTGGCTATTGTGGATATTGCTGCTATCAACATTTGGTGCACGTGCCCCTTTGGATCATATAGTAGTCTTCTTTACCTCTATCAGAACCCCAGGAAGCTTTATTTATTTATTTACTCACATAAACGGGTGATCCAACACAACTTTTTTTGATGTTCAAATGTATTATAATGTCTTACCGCTTAACACTATGCTTACTGCTCTCTTTCACTGTCTGACTAAATCCTCATCATCACTATGCCATTTAATCAGAAAGAACATTTGAACTCAGAATTCTCTCCATATCAGGGAATGAAGACTCCACCCTTCTGTTTGTGCAGGTAAAATAAATGTTGATATTGTCTGTCCTGCACATACCCCATCCTGTTCACCAGAATATTCACCATCAAAATAGATACAAAATAAAAACCATACCTCACCACTTCTATTACCACCCAGTATGCTAAAAACACCATCATATGTTCCTGAATTATTGACTTGATGGATAACCCCACTTCCACACATACTGCACTCCTTTCTCCCTGCAAATTTATTTTGGTACAGCAACTTAACCTAAAAATCAAGTCAGATGATTTTATTCTGCTGTTGAAAGTCTTTTGGTATATTCCCCTTTCATATTAAATAAAAACTGAAGGCGTTTCAATGTACTAGAGGGTCATACATCAATACGTTCTTCCTCTCTCCACCACTATGAACTCCTCATTGGCCTCCTTGTTTTTCCTCAAAAGTAACAGACCAGCTGTTCACACAAAGTCTATATACTTACTTGCTCTGCCTAGAGCAATCTTTTCCTTTAATATTTGTATAACACCCTCCTTCACTTCCTGGGTGTTTGTGCAAATGAGTAAAAAGCCTGTATTAAGTGGATATTTTAAAAGCTAAATGAATGGCTTAATAGTTGTATATAGGGGGAAAGGGAACATATTTTCCACGGTTTAGAAGTGGAGTTCTTTTATAGAGTTCTTGTACAAGCCTACACTATTGAACGATAATGGGCAGTTGTACATTCCAATTATACAATCACTTTGGTAATTTATATCCTTTTTTTGTAATTCATGACTGGACCATTTAATTCCTTAGGAGCATTATAGCATTTCAACTTTTCATGTTCAATAAACTTATTGGGGTTGCTCCCTTTTTTATTCAAATGGAGAAATAGTCATGATTTCATCTAAAGAAAGTGTTATTGATTGTGTTGTTTTCTAGGAATGAGTCGCACATGCCAGTTTAAAAGTTTTGTTAAATTCCCAAGTGTGTCACCGATAAAAGCCTTTTGGAAATTAGTAACTTGATCAAAACAGAAAAGTTATGTAACACTCAATTGTTATACTATCTTTGTTTCCATCTTGCATTGTAATAACACCCATCTTAACTCTATTTAAGACAAGTCATCGCCAGATGGCTTTCTGGCATTGATGGCATGATATGAAATCTAGTATAACTAAAAGTTTTTGGTTTTAGTAGCCTATAAATCCATTTAGAAAAATATATGTATTTGAATATAAGGTAAAGTTTTAAATTATTTGGCAATAGTAAACTAAACTTTTTTTTTGTAAATTTTTATTTTCTAAAATTTCATTGAGCTCTTTTGCAATAAGAAACAAGTTACAAAAAATTAAGGTTTATTTACCCCAATTCAAAATTATTAGGAATATAATCATAGAGGTTGAAGTATTTCAAATATTGAACCCCAAATATTTTATTAGGTAAATTCGTGAATGCTGAGCATTCACTGTTAAAATATACTAATACTATTGATAGACTGGTAGAAGCCTAAAATCAAATATTTATTAAATATTTATATCCATATCTTTTCATGGCTTGGTAATTCATTTCTCTAGCATTAAATAAGATTCCATTGTTTGCATGTACTACCCTTTATTTGAACTTTCACCTATGAAAGGATATCTTGGTTGCTTCCAAGCTTTTGTCAGTAATGAATAAAACTGCTATAGACATCTTTGTGGGTATAGGTTTCATCTTCTTTGGATAAATACCAAGAACTGCTACTGCTGAATCATCTGGCAAGAATATGTTTAGTTTTGTAAGAAACTGCCAAGTTGTTTTCCATTCTTTATTCTCAATAGACATGGAAGAACATTCCTGTTGCTCCACATCCTCACCAACATTTCGTGTTCTGTTGTCAGTGTTCTGGATTCTGGGTATGTACTGGTGTCTCTTTTTTGTTTTAATTTGCATTTTCCTGATGACATATGATGTGAAGCATCTTTTTATATGCTTATTTGCCATCTGTAATATTGTCTTTTGTGAGGTATCTGCTAAGGTCTTTGGCTCATTTTTAATCAGGTTTTTCCACGATTGTTGAGTTTTAAGGGGTCTTTGTGTCTTTTTGATTAACTGTCCTTTGCCAGATGTGTATTTTGCAAATTTTTTCTCACAGTCTGTGCTTTGCCTTTTCATTCTCTTGGCATTGTTTCACAGAGTAGACATTTTTAAATTCAGTGCTTGTGCTTTTGTAGCTAAAGTTATTTCCAAAACCAAGGTCATTTAAATTTTCTTCTATATTACCTTCTACATGTTTCATGTTTAGGTTTATAATTTAATCTGAGTTAATTTTTGTGAAGAGTGTATGATATCTGCCTGGATTTATTTTATTTTATTATTTATTTTATTTTTATTTTATATTTTTACCTTTAGCTTCACCATTACTCCAGAACCATTTGTTTAAAAGGTTGTATTTTGCTCTCTTGTATTGATTTGCTTTTATATTAAATATAAAATATAATTGATAATATATATTCTGTTCCTTTAATCTAGTCTTTCTGTGGTATTACAATATCTTGCTTCCAATTATCGTTATGGTATACTTTTTTTAAAGATTTTATTTATTTATTTGACAGAGAGAGAGATCACAAATAGGCAGAGAGACAGACAGAGAGAGAAATGAGGAGAAGCAGGCTCCCTGCTGAGCAGAGAGCCCAATACGGGACTTGATCCCAGGCCCCTGGGATCATGACCTGAGCCAAAGGCAGAAGCTTAACCCACTGAGCCAACCAGGCGCCCCATCCTTATGGTAAACTTTGAAGTCAGTCCTCAGTCTTTGTTCTCCTTCAACACTATGTTGACTATTGTGAGTCTTTGCCTCTCCATATAAACTTTAAAATAAGTTTGTTAATATTAAAAAAAAAAAGAACTTGATGGAGTGCATTAATTGTATAGATAAACTTGGAAACCAGTGACCTCTTGAGCTTAGCAGGAGATAGACCATGGACATCAGTTGTCACAGTGGTGCCTCTGGCAGAACCTATTGCAAATCCCTAGGCAAAATGAGACCTCAAGGATCTGAGAGAATGTCTAAGAAGTACTTGATACATTCCTTGGGTATGGTTTATTAAGTGTCCACCTGTCTGAAAGCTGGGGAATCTAGATAAGGGAGGGAAAATTAGTTATGATAAAACATATCAACAAACATGAATAAATGTTGTAAAACTAATTGTCATGGCTCATATACAATATGCCCAACAGAGGGACCATCAAAAGGAAAGCATCAGTTATGTTTATTGTAAAATGTTTTATTCAAAATAAAGCAATGAGAGGGGAAGACACAATGAGAAAATTACCATTTTTTAAATGGTAACCTTCTTACAAAATGGAATAGGGTTTATATTCTAAGTAGTATATTGAAAAGTAAAACATTGGGGTGCCTGGGTGGCTCAGTGGTTTGGGCTGCTGCCTTCGGCTTGGGTCATGATCTCAGGGTCCTGGAATTGAGCCCTGCATCGGGCTCTCTGCTCTGCAGGAAGCCTGCTTCTCTCTCCCTCTCTCTCTGCCTGTCTCTCTGCCGACTTGTGATCTCTGTCTGTCAAATAAATAAATAAAATCTTTTTTAAAAAAAGAAAAGAAAGGTAAAACATTAAAAAATGAAATTTAAATTTAAAAAAATTATGTAATTTTTAAAAAAGGTTAAAAAGAGCAGAACCATTTTTCTTATAACTGGAAAATACATTCTATATATATCTATCAAAAATAACTTGTCGGGTTGCTGGGTGGCTTGTGGGTTAAGCCGCTGCCTTCAGCTCAGGTCATGATCTCAGGGTCCTGGGATGGAGCCCCACATTGGGCTCTCTGCTCAACGGGGAGCCTGCTACCTCCTCTCTCTCTTTGCCTGCCTCTCTGCCTACTTGTAATCTCTCTCTCTGTCAAATAAATAAATAAAATCTTTAAAAAAAAAAAACTTGTCATGGGGGCACCTGGGTGGCTCAGTGGGTTAAAGCCTCTGCCTTCGGCTCAGGTCATGATCCCAGAATCCTTGGATCGAGTCCCACATCGGGCCCTCAGCTCATCAGGGAGCCTGCTTCCCCCCTCTCACTCTGCCTGACCCTGCCTACTTGTGATCTCTGTCAAGGAAATAAATAAAATCTTTTATAAAAAAATTTTAAAAAATAACGTGTCATGTCTGGAATCAGGAGCATATGGAAAAAAATAATATCTGAGGACAATACTTCTGCCATGTTTTGTGCCTTGTTAATATTTTTAAACAGTCAGGCAACGTTTAGCTTTATTGAAATACCTACTAAGAGACTAGCAGTGCCTTTTGGAGCCCTATGACTATGAAAATTAATTGCAAATATTCAAAATGTTTAGTATGGTGTCACTATTTAGGGCCACCACCAAGCATGTTTCAGAAGTAAGCATAACTGTTACTCTTCTGTAAGGCAAAAGGGCATGTTTTCAGGAGTTCCATCTGCTGTACCAGGAAGTGAATCAAGTAATGAATTTTGTCTATAAAATAATTCACTTTTCAATTTAACATTCCTCATTCCACATTATAATAATAAAAACTAGGAGGAGACTAAAACAAACAAACAACTACAACTACAACAACCAGCTTTTCCTTCAGTGGAAAAGTAAATAGAACCTTATGAGTAGCCTGAAATTTATTTTTAAATATTTTTAAGATAAGCGTTTTTGTTAGAAAACCATATATTTTATATAGCTACGAAATAACAGGCAAAGTTTTATTAACGTCTAAAAAGTCTAGTTACTTCTATTTATCTATTAACTCATCTCTTTATGAAGTAGAACATGATCACACCTATTGTATCTACCCAAGTTTGTATGCTTTGGTTATTTTATGTTTGCTATTTCCTTGCTTAATTTTTACAATATTTGATACATAATAGTATCTTTAAGTCCATCTACGGTTTCACAGAATTTGTTTGAACTTCATAAATATGTACAATACTTTTTGCACGTTGATTAAAAATTACGAGATATGGGGGCTCCTGGGTGGCTCAGTGGTTTAGGCCTCTGCCTTCGGCTCAGGTCATGATTTCAGGGTCCTAGGATGGAGCCCCACATCGGGCTCTCTGCTCAGCGGGGAGCCTGCTCCCCCACCCCTCTCTCTGCCTGCCTCTCTACCTACTTTTGATCTGTCAAATGGGTAAATAAGATCTTTCAAAAAAGATTCACTAGGTGTGAAATACACCGAGGCTATGGGAAGGAAAATGATTTCACCTGATCTGACTAGGAAGTGGTTGAAGCCTGAATTAAAGTGCTACAAAAAGAGTCAAGACCTGGGAAATATATGGGTAAAAAATCCCTAGAAAAACAGCAATAATAACGGGCTGCTCTGTATTGAAGCAGATCCTGCGGTAGGCAAAGAAGAGCTGGTTTTAGCCAGAGGATGATCTCCGTTTGTCTTCATGATCTGGCATTTCCTGCAAGCCAGGCATGGGGCTCTGCACTAGAGCTGCAAATGCTGGCGGGCCCTCACTGTCCCTTTTCTCTTCTCAGGGGGACAATGGGCATGTCCATGGTGCAGTGTGACAGGTTTTACCACAGGGAGATAAAAGACTGCCAAGGGTAGGTTGGAGCTGGGAAAAGGCACTTAGGAACAGATTTTGAGGGGAGGTGATAGACAAGGGCAAAGCGAAGAATGGGGATGAGTGTGTCACTTTCAAAGTGCCAGGAGGCAGCACAGTGCATTCGGGAATCTACAGCAAGTTCAGGACAACGGGCAGCTGATCTGGCAGCATCACCTGGGGATGGAGGCTGAGCCCCGGGGTTAACACTGGGGGTGAGCTGGTTTGTATACTATGCCGAGAAGGTGAGGTACTACACTGTGGGGGCACAGGGAGCTACCGGAGGATTTCAAAAATCAGAATCGTAACCATAATAGAGTATTTAAATGCAACCTAGCTTTCATCAAGGGTAAGATGCACTATAGTTTATGTTCGACTAAGAAAGAGAAATGCTGTCAGTTAAACTAGGATATGTCATCAAGTGCAAGAGTTATTAGAATGGGGGGGGGAGGACAAATCTTAGAACAAGTAAACTGTGGTACTAGAATAATTAAGAAAGGTCGAACACTTGGATCAACTAAAAAAGTGATTATTGCTTACCATGTGCCCCAAACTATATTAAGTCTTAGAACAAGAGACGATTTCATCTTGATGCCCCGCAGCTGGTAGACCCAAGGTACAGAGGGCAGTAGCCAACAACAAGCAGGCCCCAAGTGCCATGTGCAGACTCTAAGAGCAACTGCCTTTGAGAGAGGAAACGGTTGAGAGTGGGCTTTCTGAGGAAGAGAATTACTAGCTGGGAAAGTAGGAAAATTGACACAGAATCAGAATTGATGCCCCTACGTGACAGAGTTGGTGAAACTTCCCTTCTCAGAGATCTTGAGGCTCCTCAGAAATGTATTCCTCATTTTGGACGGAACATTCAGGATAAATATGATCTGTTCGAGTTCCAGGTTCTCTCATCAGGTCTGTTTCTTAGGATTCACTGGCACAAGATAAGGGTTTTGATAGTCCAGGGTAAATCCTGACAAAAGCAAAGCACGTTATCTATGAAAAACTAACCACTCAGAAAAGAACAACAGATATAAGGCCAGGCCGACCTGACCCTGCAGGATAGGTAAGGTTGGTCTGGCAACAGGGGTAGAGGGGAAGTGCCCATCCTCTGCTAGAAGAGCTAGAGAAGACCCCTTCCGGAGAGACCACCAGGAGAGGAGAGCAGTAGGTGCTGATGATGAAGAATATTTTAATCAGCAGTGAAGGTGAAAATGACAAAGTTCCAGGATCAGAGTAAACATATGGGATTAAAAAATAAAAATTAAAAAAAAAATTTTTTTTGAAAGGACTTTTTTTTTAAAGGACTTTAAACAAAAGTCCTTTTTAAGAGACAGTTGGCTGTTTAAACCAAAAGTACAACTCACTGAGAGAATCGCCGCATTATTTATTGGGGTAGAAAGGACCTGGAATGCAGAAAGACCCATTTTGCAGAAGAAAAAATAGAATCACTAACAGGCCTCATGCCTTTCACAACCAGTGGCTAGAATCCCTGCCTCATGAGACCCTGTGCTAGAAGGCCGCTAGAACCATCTCAACTATGTTCGTCTTTCTTGGAAGCCAACAAGTGTTTGCCAGGTTAAGAGCACGGTAACAATCAGTCACGTTATGTTATAATGATTGTCGGTATCTTTAAAAGCCTTGTCAAGTTCCTTTTTGAGTAACCCTCACCCACACTTAGAGAAATTTACCTGTGGTTCACCTCTTTGAAATACCTCATTGTTGTTTCACATTTACAATAGCCAAAAAAAAAAAAAAAAAAAAAAAAAGCTTTTTATTAACAAAGTGTTCAGAAGGGGGCGCCACTGTAAACAATGAGAGTTTTCGCTGCCCTGACAGTTTTGTTGCAGAAACCGCAGAAAGCCCTCAGGTCAGACACAGCCAAGGGCTGGAGGGATTTTTAAAATTACAAAAACAAAACCAAATCAAACCAAAACAAAAATCAAAACCAATGTCCAAGATTTCAAGTTTGTTACTAAAGGTATGACATTCTCCTAAGACATGCGAGTGACTTGATCAATATATTTATATATTTATATTTGAAGAAGAAGGAACTATTTGATGCAGCAAATCCACGTTGATTAAAAATTACCAGGATGGGGGCTCCTGGGTGGCTCAGTGGTTTAGGCCTCTGCCTTCGGCTCAGGTCATGATTTCCGGGTCCTGGGATGGAGCCCCACATCGGGCTCTCTGCTCAGCGGGGAGCTTGCTTCCCCCCCCCCCATATCTGCCTGCCTCTCTACCTACTTGTGATCTGTCAAATGGATAAATAAGATCTATCAAAAAAGATTCACTAGGTGTGAAATACACCGAGGCTATGGGAAGGAAAATGATTTCACCTGATCAGACTAAGAAGTGGTTGAAGCCTGAATTAAAGTGCTATAAAAAGAGTCAAGACCTGGGAAATATATGGGTAAAAAATCCCTAGAAAAACAGCAATAATAACGGGCTGCTCTTTATTGATCCAACCCTGCGGTAGGCAAAGAAGAGCTGGTTTTAGCCAGAGGATGATCTCCGTTTGTCTTCATGATCTGGCATTTCCTGCAAGCCAGGCATGGGGCTCTGCACTAGAGCTGCAAATGCTGGCGGGCCCTCACTGTCCCTTTTCTCTTCTCAGGAGGACAACGGACATGTCCATGGTGCAGTGTGACAGGTTTTACCACAGGGAGATAAAAGACTGCCAAGGGTAGGTTGGAACTGGGAAAAGGCACTTAGGAACAGATTTTGAGGGGAGGTGATAGACAAGGGCAAAGCAAAGAATGAGGATGAGTGTGTCAAGTTTCAAAGTGCCAGGAGGCAGCACAGTGCATTCGGGAAACTACAGCAAGTTCATGACAATGGACAGCTGATATGGCAGCATCACCTGGGGATGGAGACTAGGCCCCGGGGTTAACTCTGGGGGTGAGATGGTTTGTATACTATGCCGAGGAGGTGAGCTACTACACTGTGGGGGCACAGGGAGCTACCGGAGGATTTCAAATATCAGAATCGTAACCATAATAGGGTATTTAATTGCAACCTAGCTTTCATCAAGGGTAAGATGCACTATAGTTTATGTTCGACTAAGAAAGAGAAATGCTGTCTTAAGTTAAACTAGGATATGTCATCAAGTGCAAGAGATATTAGAATGAGGGGGGAGGACAAATCTTAGAACAAGTAAACTGTGGTACTAGAATAATTAAGAAAGGTCGAACACTTGGATCAACTAAAAAAGTGATTATTGCTTACCATGTGCCCCAAACTATATTAAGTCTTAGAACAAGAGACGTTCTCATCTTGATGCCCCGCAGCTGGTAGACCCAAGGTACAGAGAGCAGTAGTCAACGACCAGCAGGCCCCAAGTGCCATGTGCAGACTCTAAGAGCAACTGCCTTTGAGAGAGGAAACGGTTGAGAGTGGGCTTTCTGAGAAAGAGAATTACTAGCTGGGAAGGTAGGAAAATTGACACAGAATCAGAATTGACAGAGTTGGTGAAACTTCCCTTCTGAGAGATCTTGAGGCTCCTCAGAAATGTATTCTTCATTTTGGACGGAACATTCAGGATAAATATGATCTGTTCGAGTTCCTGGTTCTCTCATCAGGACTGTTTCTTAGGCTTCACTGGCACAAGATAAGGGTTTTGATAGTCCAGGGTAAATCCTGACAAAAGCAAACCACGGTGTCTATGAAATCTAACCACTCAGAAGAGAACAACAGATAAAAGGCCAGGCCGACCTGACCCTGCAGGATAGGTAAGGTTGGTCCGGTAACAGGGGTAGAGGGGAAGTGTCCATCCTCTGCTAGAAGAGCTAGAGAAGACCCCTTCCGGAGAGACCACCAGGAGAGGAGAGCAGTAGGTGCTGATGATGAAGAATATTTTAATCAGCAGAGAAGGTCAAAATGACAAAGTTCCAGGATCAGAGTAAACATATGCGATTTAAAAATAAAAAGTAAAAAAAAATTTTTTGAAAGGACTTTTTTTTTAAAGGACTTTAAACAAAAGTCCTTTTTAAGAGACAGTTGGCTGTTTAAACCAAAGGTACAACTCACTGAGAGAATCGCCGCATTATTTATTGGGGTAGAAAGGACCTGGAATGTAGAAAGACCCATTCTGCAGAGGAAAAAATAGAATCACTAGCAGTCCTCATGCCTTGCACAGCCAGTGGCTAGAATCCCTGCCTCATGAGACCCTGTGCTAGAAGGCCGCTAGAACCATCTCAACTATGTTCGTCTTTCTTGGAAGCCAACAAGTCTTTGCCCAGTTAAGAGCACGGTAACAATCAGTCACGTTATGTTATAATGATTGTCGGTATCTTTAAAAGCCTTGTCAAGTTCCTTTTTGAGTAACCCTTACCCCACCCTTAGAGAAAGGGTGTGGTTCACCTCTTTGAAATACCTCATTGTTGTTTCACATTTACAATAGCCAAAAAAAAAAAAAAAAAAAAAAAGCTTTTTATTAACAAAGTGTTCAGAAGGGGGCGCCACTGTAAACAATGAGAGTTTTCGCTGCCCTGACAGTTTTGTTGCAGAAACAGCAGAAAGCACTCAGGTCAGACAGAGCCATGGGCTGGAGGGATTTTTAAAATTACAAAAACCGAACCAAATCAAACCAAAACAAAAATCAAAACCAATGTCCAAGATTTCAAGTTTGCTACTAAAGGTATGACATTCTCCTAAGACATGCGAGTGACTTGATCAATATATTTATATATTTATATTTGAAGAAGAAGGAACTATTTGATGCAGCAAAACCATAGTGCAAGGACCAATGCCGCGCTTCCCAGAGAACCCCAAGCTCTTTTTCTAGAATGGCCATATGCGTATGCATCAGGCGTCCTCTTTTCACTCCCTTTGTGGATCCCCTACCATGGAGGTCATGTAATAACCAATAACCAAAAAAGAAACAAAAAACCAAAACATCCAGGTCTGAGTGATTCGTGGGTGCCATCATGCAATGGCGGACCCTGCCTGGAGAGGAGGAGACTGCTTAAACAGATCGCGGGCAAGCATCTCAGCCCAGGCCTGTGCTGGGGGAGCTGGTTCCCGGCTTTGGGCACAATCAGGAAGCCAGCGAAGTTACCCGAGAGTGCACCCGGAGTTTAGGGCTGATGATCTTTTTGCAGCCAGGCAGCAGGTGGACACCCGCTCGGGGAGCCAGGCTAGGAGGCCGCTCAGCGATGGCGCTGGCCACCCTCGCAAGCCCCCCGGGCTTTCCCGGTGCCCGTGCCCCGGGCCCGCGCCTCAGGACGGAGGGGGAGGTGGGCGAGGGCGTGGGCGGTCCGGAGAAGGGGCTTTGCTAATTGCAGAATCCGGGAGTGAGCTCGAGGAGGAGGACGCAGCGGAGAGTCTGAGAGGAGGTGGAGGAGCTGCCGGAGGAGGGGCGCAGCTCCGCTGTGCTCTGCTGCAGCCCAGTCCGCACTGCAGGACACCCGCACTCCCGCGCTCCAGCCCAGCTCCTGAGGCCGCACTGTCCCGCTCCCACGGCCCGCTGCCCCGCCCTGCCCCATGGCTTCTCAGGACGACCCTCTGCGAGCAGGTAAAGTGACACCGCGCTGCGCCCTCACCTGGAGCAGAAAGCGCGGGCCGCGAGCTCGCGGGGGTGTCGGGACCCAGCCTCCCGCGACCCCCGGGGCAGCGGGACCACCCCGGACGACGCGCCACACCCGGGTCCCCACGGGGTCGGGCCGGGGATGGAGCCAGGCGAGGTGCCCCCCGCAGCGAGCGGAATAGCCCCCTTCGTTTGGCACCTTCACGCGCGTGTGCCGAGGACCCCCTTCCCTCATCCCGAGCTGTGGCCCCGCCACTTTTGTACTGGACTTGGGATCCCAGGTAGAAACTAGTCCCTCAGACCTCCCTGGCAGCAAGGAGCACAGGGAGGCATTCTCAGTTTTTCCGCCGCCCCTCCCCCCTCCTCCCCTGGCTCCTCCTCTCTCCACATTCACAAGCCTTCTGGCCTCCCTTTCCTCTCCTCATTGTCACTTTTATTAAATGGTTTTGTTCTGCATGTTGACCCGCAGAGCGATTTCATGAATGAATATACATACAGGAAACTGAGTCGGAGCCCACCTGTGGAGGCCTTTCATTAGAATGGTCTCTGGTTCTAGCCTCAGTTCAGAATACTGCCTGTACCTGAGGACAGAGTCCAGATGTTTCTTTCATCTCTGACTTGAATTTGAAATATATACCATTCATTTGTTGATGGGCATCTAGGTTCTTTCCATAGTTTGGCTATTGTGGATATTGCTGCTATCAACATTTGGTGCACGTGCCCCTTTGGATCATATAGTAGTCTTCTTTACCTCTATCAGAACCCCAGGAAGCTTTATTTATTTATTTACTCACATAAACGGGTGATCCAACACAACTTTTTTTGATGTTCAAATGTATTATAATGTCTTACCGCTTAACACTATGCTTACTGCTCTCTTTCACTGTCTGACTAAATCCTCATCATCACTATGCCATTTAATCAGAAAGAACATTTGAACTCAGAATTCTCTCCATATCAGGGAATGAAGACTCCACCCTTCTGTTTGTGCAGGTAAAATAAATGTTGATATTGTCTGTCCTGCACATACCCCATCCTGTTCACCAGAATATTCACCATCAAAATAGATACAAAATAAAAACCATACCTCACCACTTCTATTACCACCCAGTATGCTAAAAACACCATCATATGTTCCTGAATTATTGACTTGATGGATAACCCCACTTCCACACATACTGCACTCCTTTCTCCCTGCAAATTTATTTTGGTACAGCAACTTAACCTAAAAATCAAGTCAGATGATTTTATTCTGCTGTTGAAAGTCTTTTGGTATATTCCCCTTTCATATTAAATAAAAACTGAAGGCGTTTCAATGTACTAGAGGGTCATACATCAATACGTTCTTCCTCTCTCCACCACTATGAACTCCTCATTGGCCTCCTTGTTTTTCCTCAAAAGTAACAGACCAGCTGTTCACACAAAGTCTATATACTTACTTGCTCTGCCTAGAGCAATCTTTTCCTTTAATATTTGTATAACACCCTCCTTCACTTCCTGGGTGTTTGTGCAAATGAGTAAAAAGCCTGTATTAAGTGGATATTTTAAAAGCTAAATGAATGGCTTAATAGTTGTATATAGGGGGAAAGGGAACATATTTTCCACGGTTTAGAAGTGGAGTTCTTTTATAGAGTTCTTGTACAAGCCTACACTATTGAACGATAATGGGCAGTTGTACATTCCAATTATACAATCACTTTGGTAATTTATATCCTTTTTTTGTAATTCATGACTGGACCATTTAATTCCTTAGGAGCATTATAGCATTTCAACTTTTCATGT